>NW_020917910.1:476-1878 GCF_003984885.1 Neopelma chrysocephalum | reverse complement strand
GGATTTTGGGTGAATTTTAAGTAAATTTGGGTGGATTTTGGGTGGATTTTAGGTGAATTTGAGTGGATTTTGTTGAATTTAGGGTGAATTTAGGGAGATTTTGGGTGGATTTTTGTGGATTTTGGGTGGATTTGACTGGATTTAAGTGGATTTTGGGTGGATTTTGAGTGGATTTTGGGTGAATTTTGGTGGATTTTGGGTGAATTTGAGTGGACTTAAGTGGATTTTGGGTGGATTTAAGTGGATTTTAGGTGAATTTGAGTGAATTTGAGGGGATTTTGGGTGAATTTTGGATGGATTTTTGTGAATTTTGGGTGAATTTAAGTGGATTTTGAGTGGATTTGAGTGGATTTTAGGTGGATTTGGGTGAATTTTGGATGGATTTTGGCTGGATTTTGTTGGATTTTGGGTGGATTTTTGTGGATTTTGGGTGGATTTAAGGGGATTTTGGGTGGATTTAAGGGGATTTTGGGTGGATTTAAATGGATTTTGGGTGGATTTTTGTGGATTTTGGGTGGATTTAAGTGGATATTAGGTGGATTTGGGTGAATTTTGGATGCATTTAAGCAGATTTTGGGTGGATCCAATTGGATTTTGGGTGTATTTGCCTGGATTTAAGTGCATTTTTGGTAGATTTAAGTGGATTTTGGGTGGATTTAAGTGGATTTTGGGTGGATTTAATTGGATTTTGGGTGGATTTAAGTGGATTTTGGGTGGATTTTGTTGGATTTTGGGTGGATTTAATTGGATTTTGGGCAGATTTAAGTGGATTTGGGTTGATTTTGTGCCTCTCACCGTGACAAAACAGTGGGATTTGATCCTGTCAATCCAAAATCCGTCCTCCTTGAGCCGCCCCGTGCGCCCCAAAAGCTCCTTCAGCTGCCCCAGAGTGAAGGGACGCACCTGGAACACCCAAAAAACATCAAAACGGACCCAAAAACAGCTGAAACGGCCCCAAAAACCCTTAAAATGGACCCAAAACCAACGAAAATGGACCCAAAACCCTTGAAATGGTCCCAAAACCAACTAAAATGGACCCAAAAACAACGAAAATGGACCCAAAACCAACTAAAATGGACCCAAAAACAACGAAAATGGACCCAAAAACAACAAAAATGGACCCAAAAACAACGAAAATGGACCCAAAAACAACAAAAATGGACCCAAAACCAACGAAAATGGTCCCAAAACCAACTAAAATGGACCCAAAAACAACGAAAATGGACCCAAAAACAACAAAAATGGTCCCAAAACCAATGAAAATGGCCCCAAAACCAACTAAAATGGACCCAAAATCAACGAAAATGGACCCAAAATGGTCCCAAAACCATTAAAATGGACCCAAAACCAACTAAAATGGTCCCAAAACCAACAAAAATGGACCCAAAAACAACTAAAATGG
>NW_020917910.1:0-376 GCF_003984885.1 Neopelma chrysocephalum | reverse complement strand
AACCCTTAAAATGGGCCCAAAACCAACGAAAATGGCCCCAAAACCAAGTAAAATGGACCCAAAAACAACGAAAATGGACCCAAAACCAACGAAAATGGTCCCCAAACCAACTAAAATGGCCCCAAAATGGCCCCAAAACCCTTAAAATGGGCCCAAAACCAACGAAAATGGTCCCAAAACCAACAAAAATGGACCCAAAACCAATGAAAATGGCCCCAAAACCAACTAAAATGGACCCAAAATCAACGAAAATGGACCCAAAATGGCCCCAAAACTCTTAAAATGGACCCAAAACCAACGAAAATGGTCCCAAAAGCAACAAAAATGGACCCAAAACCAATGAAAATGGCCCCAAAACCAACTAAAATGGACCCAA
>NW_020917909.1:530-7965 GCF_003984885.1 Neopelma chrysocephalum | reverse complement strand
GCGGCAGAGCACGCTGCGGGGACAGTGCCCCCCTCCTGTGTCACCAGGCTCTTCTGGAGCACAGAGAGTGGCACCTGCCTTCCTGCCTGGCCCGCGAGGGAGCCCAGGGGCAGGAGCCCTGCTCCAGGCTTTTCTTGGGCTCAGAGGAAGCCTTGAGGGACAGTGCAAGTCCCGCCCAGGAGCCGAGCTGAGCTGCTGCTGCTGCTGGAGCGGGTGTCTGCTCTGGGGGCTCACCAGAAGCTTCTCTTTGCTCAGGTGCTGGTGGACTTTGCCAGATATGATATCGTCACCGTGTGGGAAGAAGCCATGGAGAGGATTTACATGCTGTGCAGATGGCTGAACATCTATTCCCAACGGCAGGTAAGGCCCAGGAACCCTCCAGCCAGGCCATGCCCCTCCCCTGCCGCTCTCCCTGCCAGGGCTGCTGCCCAGCTGATGGCTCCAGGAAACAGGGCCACAGGGTCCTGCAAAGCCTGCACTCCCCAGGGATCCAGCCCTGAGCACACTCTTGGGTATGGGGCCCTGGCACCAGCTGCCTGCCCTCAACCCTGCTGCTCTTCTTCCTCCCTCTCTCCCTCCCACGGGACCGCCTGAAACAAAAAGGACTCCACTGTCATTGAGATCCCATTCCTTGGACAGCTGCTGGGATTTGTCATCCTTCAGCCATTCTCAGGACGTTGGGCGACTGTTGATCACCTCAGCGAATTCATCTGTAAGCAAAAAGCTAAGGGGCATTGTGGTGGCCTTCATCCCTCTGCATACAGACATCACCTCCCAGCTCTGCTTCTCTGCTTAACCACCTTTGCCCCTCCGGCTGCTCCCCGTAGCATCCCAGCTCTCTTTTGCTGTACAAGTGGAGTGCTCTCCTCAAGTCTTGCACCTGTTCTCTGCTGCTCTCCTTCCCCACTCCTTTCACCATCTTCAACCCGCCTGTTTGTGGAGCCCACTCTGACCCCTCCCTCCACAATCTCCTTCTGGCCTGCCATCTCGCAAGCAGATCTCAGGCTGCTTTGGAAAGCCTGATGGCAAAGCTGCTCTCCCTGACTTGCATGTCTGCCCCGCTCTTTAGGCAGGACCAGGCTAAGGGGCAAACGATACGCATGCCATGTGGACGGTGAAATCACCTGCCTCCGCAAGACTTTCGGAAGAAAGTGCCGTATCAAGGTAATGAGCTCCCCCGTTGCTGAGACTCTTGTCCGTGCCATCAGCAGGGCACTCCTGTGAGCAAAGGCACCCTGAATCAGTGGGGCTGACAGGGCCTCAGTGTCCCTGAGGAGAGGGTTCCTGCTGTCCCCAAGCAGGGACTATCTGAGGGCAGCACTCTGCTGGTGTCCCAGCAGCAGCTGCAGCTCTCCTGCCCAGCAGTGAGCCCTGGTCCTGTGCAGGGCCAGCACCCTGTGAGCATGAGCCCAGCCCTCCTGCCTCAGCCTAAGGACCCTCTGTTCTCGTCCTCCCCCGCGCAGTGACTGTGGGCACTGCTGCCGGCACTGCTGGGCACCTGTGGCCAGGGCTGCTCTCGCTGCCCAGCTAAGCAGCACCAGCAGGGGGCTTGGGGTGACATCTTTGCTCTCCTCCTTCCTGCCGCAGCCCTTTGAAAGATATCTCACGTGCTCCAAGAGGACGCACATCGCCCTTGCAGCCCTGGAGCAGAAAGGTGCAGAGAATGATGAACTAGTAGCTGGAGTGACTTGTCGACGGGGTGAACCATTTGGGTGGAACCTTTACAGAGGGCACAGGTTCATAGCAGATGAGATTTTGTGGCTGGCCACGGATGACCCGTGCCTCTTCCTGGCAGATCTAAGTGGCCTGTGGCTGGATTGCCCTGCCTTTCAGCCCTAGAAGGCCTTGTTCCTCTTTCCATCCCTCCCTGCCAAACCCAGGTGTCTCAGGCACCTGAAGGCACCTGAAGGCACCTGAAGGCAGCAGAGTGGTATGGAAAGGGCAGCTGAGGCTGCACTACCGTGGCAGCACTCTCCTCACTTGTGTCCCCTTCAGGTGCCAAAGATTTTGAGCTTCCTGCATGAAAGACTGCCAAGCGTGAAGATAGAATCAGTGCAGGAGTGCTTCCACTCCCTGCTTCTGCTGCTGGCAGACTTTTTCCCGAGGAAGGTAGTCGCCACGCTGTTGAGCATCGCTCCACAAGGAGACAGGTACTGGCCCTGAAAAGCCTGAGGGTTTGTTGACTGTGGGGAGAGGGAACCTGAGACTCTCTGGCTCCCAGAGCCAAGGAATGATGCAGGACAGCCCTGAGGAGAGGGGTTCTCCATCCCACCAAGCTTTCCAGCCCTGCTGGATTGTCTGGACCCATAGCAGACAAAGCTGACCCAGCCAGCCCAGAGCCACCATGCTGCTCCCAGCCTAGAGGGGAACACCAGCTCAGTGCCCTGTTGCCTGCCCAGGCAGGGCCCCCAGGCACCTGGGCTGGCCCCGGCCACGCTGCGCTCCAGGCCGCCCTGCTGACACAGTGCTCTGCCTTGCAGTGTGGCCATGCAAATGTGGCAGAGCATCTTCTCAGAGCCTGAGATTGGAGACAGGATATTACGACCATTCACTGTCATGCTCTGGGTCGACTGGTGGCCCTGCAGTCTCAGCCCTTGTTCTTCAGAAAGCAGCTCCACCTCTGACTTGGCTGTGAGTTACCAGAAGAGGACTTGATCCCCTGCCATGAGCCCGGCAGACTCTGCCAGGGTCTCACTACTGTGCTTGCTTCTACAGCCATTGCCCAGCGGCACTAGCATGAAGTTTGAGTGGGAGGACAAGGACAAACACTTTGAATACCTTTGGAATGACAACTATGATACGGATGAGGAGCTTCCAACACTCCCAGCCTCCCAGGTGCTCGAAGGCCTCATGGTGCTGTGCGAGACACCTGAGCTGGTGAGCAGGGTGGTGTCAGGGACAGCCGTGTTGGCATCCCGGGCTCTGGGGCTGTGGGTAAGGCGGTGACTTGGCGTGGGCTGGGAGGCAGGTGTTGGGGGGACTGCTGCCAACTGCCTTGATGCCATGTTGGGGCCTGGTGGCTGCCTGGGGAGCTTTCCAGGCATAGATCTTATCACAAAAAAGAAACACTGTCCTTCATACAAGCAGGAAAACTAGAGTTCCTGGTGCCACACATGATGGAGCTCCTGTGGGTTGGCAGAGAAGACCTCAAGACAAAGGTCATTATGATCCTGAAAAGACTGATAAATCAAAACTTGAAGAAGAAAAAGGCCAGCCCCACGGATGAGTATTTGGTGGAGAACCTCCCACGCTTCTTTGACATGGTAAGGCTGATGTGGGAGCGTGAGCCCTGAGATGGACACTGGGCAGTGAGAGCTGCCCCGCAGCCCAGCCATGGCAGCAGCTCTGACAGCAGGCTCTGCTCCCCTGGGCTCTGGTGGCTTCTGGGCCTTGCAGCCCAGTGCAACTTGTCCCTCCTCTGGAATCTGAGCCCAGGGCATCTCCCTCAGCCACCATCCCCACTCCCCTTCACTGTGGGCAGGGGGCCACTGTTTCCAAAGCTCACCTTTCCTCCTTCTGTGGGAAATAAAGAATCGGTTTTATTACAAGCAAATGAATTTAGCAAATCACTAACATAAGAGTTTTTCTTTACTAACCTATAGGGCGTATCGCGGAGCTGTAAGACGCCGGATTCAGCCTGGAACCGGTGTCAGGGAAACATGCGAACGGGAATAGGGAACTGTAAATGAATATTGGTAAGGAAACCCCTTATACCACATGGCTGGTCCTGGAAGCTCCCATGCTGCTGGACACTCCACCTCCCAGCACGACACAGCCAACCAGAAAGAGGGGAACGCCTCTTCTATGACGTAAACGGGGTTGAACCTTAAGAATGTTTAAAAAGCGGGACTTTTGAATTGAAGGGTGTGTTCCTGGGAATCCTGCGTGCCTAGGACACCTAACACGTGTTGTAATTTTTCCTTTTCGTTTTATTCCTTTTGTTTTGCAAACTTTTGCCGTCTTTCTAAATTCAATAAATGAGATTTTTCTCACAATTTTGGGGGCTCGTCTGCGATAACTGCCCGCCGACCACAGCTGGGAGTGCCAAGACCCCCTGGAAAGCGCGCTCCGCCCTGATTTTGGCGGCCCAGGAGGCTTTGTACCCTCGCCAGAGTCGGTCGCGGCAAAGACCCGGGATGAACGGCTGTAGAACAAAAGGAAGCGAAAGGAATCCCGGCCGGTATACAAATTAAAACTCTGGAGCCCTTAAAACTCTGTGCACAGAACCCGGTAAGGAAATAACAATCTTTAAATTCTACCGGGCGGGCTGGGTGAAATGTGTGTGTGTGTATATGTGTATGAATGTAAATGAAAGCTTCGGCGAGCGCGGGAGAGCGGAGGACCGGGGAGTACTCGGACCCCCGGAGCGGCACGGCGGGGTCGGCCCGGGGCCGGAGCCAAGCGGCTTGCAGTAGAGCCAGGCGGCTGCTGCGAGCGCAGTGGGGCGGGAACCGGCGGAGCGGCTGGGGCCCGTGAGTGAGAGGCGCCGGGCGGCGAAGTGCTCTGGGCAGAGGCGGAGCAGAGCGGAGCGGCGGCACGCTCGAGCGGCGAGCGGTGGCAGCGCGCCGTGGGTGTTCCAGAGCAGCGCGGCGGGGTCGGCCCAGGGGCCAGGAGCGAGAGGCGCTGAGCAGCGGCCCGGGGACGGCCCGGAGCCGGAGCCAAGCGGCGTGGGGCCGGCCCGGGGCCGGGAGCCGCGCGGGGGAGAAGGCGGAACCGAGTCGGCCCCGTGGCTGGAGACGGGCTAATCTCAGGCGGGCCGGCCGGGAGCTGGGCGGCGCAGCGGCAGCGGTTGGCACGGCGCTCGCGGGAGCTTTAGAGTCCGGTAGCGCGTGTGTAGGGGAGGCGACGCCAGCCGGGAGTCTGGTGGTGTGTGCAAACGCGTAAAGTGCCGGCCAAGGGCCCGCCGGTACACTAAAGCGAAAGGTGGCGCTGGACGGGGATCCGGCAGCACCACCAGCCGGGGGGCTGGCGGCGCCAGACGGAAATACACGGCTCCTGTGGGGCGGGGGTTCCCGCAGCTTAACTGATCAGGGGCCGGTGCCGAGGGAGCGAGCGGCGCCGGGCGGCGAAGTGCCCCGGGCAGCGGCGGAGCAGGGCGAACCGGTGGCCGTAGGAGCCGCGAAGCAGTGCCGAGATTGCATAGTACCGAGAGCGGAGTGGCCACCAGTGGTCACGTGGCGCGATGCCGCGCGGAACAGAAAGGGTCTCGGTCTGGGAGCACGGGCGGGGGCAGGTCGGCCCCATAGCGGGAGGCGGGGGGACATAGCCCTGCCGGAGCGGCGTGGGGAGTTCCTGACCGGAGAGGCGGCGGAGCCGCCGCCAAACTGGCCCCGCTGGTGCTAGGGGTAGCGGCGGCGGTCGCGGCCACTTCCGCCGATGCGGCGTGAGCTGCGGGTGGCCCGGAATGCCTGCGGCGCTGTCTGGCACGAACTGCAAGCGGCACGGGCTGCGAGCGGGGCAGCTCTGGCAGACCACAGCGGCTCCGCTGACCGCAGCGTGCGGGGAGCCGGCCCCGCTGGCCGCGGCGCACACAGGCGCCGCGGGGCGGGGAGGCAGCGCAGAGGGGCGGTACCACAAGCGGCCGAGATAGAAAAAGCCGGAACGAGCTGTTCCCAAGGCAAGGGGCCGGTGGCGTGCCCTGGCGGGGACCCGGCCCTGCTGGCTGCAGCGCAGGTGGGCGCCGCGGGGGCGGTGCCAAGGGGTGGTGCCTGGAGGCGGTGCCAGAATTCTAGTTTGGCTCTGGGGGCAGAAAACCCCGCAGAAAAACTTTGACAAATGTAAAAGCTAAGCAATCAACAAGCGTAAGAAGTTTGACAAGAACAGCCCTGTCTGTG
This sequence comes from Neopelma chrysocephalum, assembly GCF_003984885.1. NCBI lineage: Eukaryota > Metazoa > Chordata > Aves > Passeriformes > Pipridae > Neopelma > Neopelma chrysocephalum. The sequence goes on along the minus strand of NW_020917909.1, from coordinate 2,131 downwards.
TGTATAGACTAAGCAGCGAGAAACTAGAGAGCATTTGCAGGGGGAGCCCTGGAGGTCCTGGTCTGCGACAAGTAAAGGAAGAGTCCACAGTGCCTTAGCAACCAAGAGAGACATCAGTGTCCTGTGATTGAGTTAACCAGACCTGAGCCGTGTCTCAGGCCTTGGGGGTGGGGTGAACGTACTTGACGTGTGTTTAGCATGTGGTGTTGTATAGTTGGTGAACAATTTATTGATAGTAATAGCAGAGAATTTACTAGAATGCTTTGAGAAAGAGTCCATGGGAAGCATGTGAAGTGGGTAAGTTTAGAAATGCAGCGAGAACATCCTGCCAAAAAGACAATGAATTTTGGTGTGGGAGCTGTTGGGGGACCTGTTGATAGCAGAGATGGACTTAGCAAGTGGAGATCTGGTGGCAATAGTGCCTCAAAAGATGAACTGGGGGTCGAACTTTTTTTTTTGTTGTTGTTTTTTTTAAAAAGGAAAATTGAGTGTAAATCCCAAAGTGTGTATAAGCATGTTGGCTAGAGTGAAATCTGCAAAAGTGAAAGAGATAATATGATGAGCAAAGTATCGCCTGAATGCTTGGGGGCAAATGGTTTTAACAGCAAATTTGAAAGAAATATTGTGAGCGTGCCCACTAACTCTCATCTGAGTGAGAAGCCCAATGCAAGACGAGAGTAGTAGCTGGGGTAAACCTGTTCCAGTAAAAGTGACTGAAATTAATGTTTAGAACAAAAATAACAATTAATACCTTGTTGAAAAGTGTTAAAGAAATGCCTAAAGAAATATCTAAAACTTAATGTAACTTGAAAGTAAGTTCTTTTACAGTAACTAAGAAGCAACCAACCCTGAAAAATGACCTTCAGCAAAAGAAGTGGAGCTCCCAGCTCAAGAAATGAGCCATCGATACAAAGGTCAATAGTGTAAACACAAACCAAACCATAAGAGTGAAATACAAATTGTGTTGTTGTTTGTCTGTTAAAATAGACTTGCATCCTATACTAAAATGTATAGTATAAAAATCATTTCTCAGCAGTCAGTCAAACAGCAGCAGAGCCTTAGAGCCTGATCAGCCAACCTACAAAACCACCCGATAGAGCGACAGAGGGCAAGACCAGATTAGCCCCTGTACTTGCCACGAAGAAGATCCTTTTTCCCCTGCTATTGGTTGCATCCCAATAGGCATGGAGAGTGGAAGTATAAGCTATACTGGACCTCTGTTCGCCTTAATCACGTTCTAGGTTGGAGTCATTACTGCTGATAAATGCTGAGAATAATCATATAAATAATCTTACAATCACCTGTCAAAGTACTTCAACAAAAATTTTGTTTTTCAATCTGACAAAAAGATAGCAGAAAAGTGACCCTAGAAAAGAGCCCAAACACTCAAGAAATACTTCAAAGTAACTCACTAGTAGTAAATTGAGCCAACTGAAAAAGTAAACATTGAATTTCATAGTGCCTGAGGGAAGACTGTTGTTTACCGTGTTTAATCCAATGTTTTATAAGATTAAGTTCTAGTGCTGTATGAGAGATACAACGAACCTCTCGGCGGGGTGGTCCCGCAGAGGTCTCACAACGAACCTCTCGGCGGGGTGGTC
>NW_020917909.1:0-430 GCF_003984885.1 Neopelma chrysocephalum | reverse complement strand
GTGGTCCCGCAGAGGTCCCACAAGTAACCTCTCGGCGGGGTGGTCCCACAGAGGTCCCACAAGTAACCTCTCGGCGGGGTGGTCCCGCAGAGGTCTCACAACGAACCTCTCGGCGGGGTGGTCTCGCAGAGGTCCCACAAGTAACCTCTCGGCGGGGTGGTCCCGCAGAGGTCCCACAAGTAACCTCTCGGCGGGGTGGTCCCGCAGAGGTCCCCCGCAACGCCACAAGGCACGGGCTGGAGCAGCAGTACAGCCCTAGGGTGGGGTGGTCCCGTGGCGTAGCTCCTAGAGGGGGCGAGACTTTTCCCGTAATTCAATTCCTACTCCCGATACGGGAGACACAGAGGGATATGAACTGTGTGAATGGTCTTTTGATTCCAAGAGTTTGGTGAGTGCAGAGTGTGTGAAATATACCTTTAGATGTTTGGTG
>NW_020917908.1:0-332 GCF_003984885.1 Neopelma chrysocephalum | reverse complement strand
CAGTAACCCCAATGACCTAAAATAACCCCAATGACCCAGAGTAACCCCAAAATGACCTGGAGTAACCCCAAAATGACCTAGAGTAACCCCCAAATCCAATTTTTTTTGACCTAAAGTAACCCCAAAATCTCTGTAGAGAGTAAGTTTGACCTGCAGTAACCCCAATGACCTAAAGTAACCCCAATGACCTACAGTAACCCCAAAGTGACCTATAATAACCCCAAAATGCTAGATTTTTGACCTAAAGTAACCCCAAAATTCTCTTCTGAAATGGAGTTTGACCTGCAGTAACCCCAATGACCTAAAATAACCCCAATGACCCAGAGTAACCC
>NW_020917907.1:0-648 GCF_003984885.1 Neopelma chrysocephalum | reverse complement strand
AGACCAGCTGAGTGAGATTAAGACAAAGGAAGAAGAGCATCAGCGCATGATCAATGACCTCAATGCTCAAAGAGCTCGTCTGCAGACAGAGTCAGGTGAGAAATACACATCTACATTTGCTGATCAATAATCTCAGAGAGTTATTGCAAAAATTACTCTTCTGGCCGCATGGTCTGTCTCCCTTCTAATGAGAAATCCTTGAAATGGGATCATAAGTTTCAGCAAGGACTCCTAACAGTTTGGTTTTACAGCCCCAAATGGCCACAGTAGCATCATCAATGGCAATAAAAGTTTTGTGTATCTGCAACCTTTCCCAGGTGAATATTCACGCCAGGTGGAGGAGAAGGATGCTCTGGTTTCTCAGCTGTCAAGAGGCAAACAGGCTTTCACCCAACAGATTGAGGAACTCAAGAGACACCTAGAGGAAGAGATAAAGGTGAGAGGGCTTTCCATACTTTGTTTTGTCTATCAGATCCCTCCTGTCTAAGAGGCAGTTCAGATACTTATGGGACTACTGAGCTATCATGACGAGACAGGGAAAAAAAACCATTTAGGTAATCTAGTGCTTTTCTTCTCATGTTAGTTTCTCCCTAGAATTTATCCATTATTTTCTTTGTCAGTCCCAGCTTCTTTCCCCATTGTCATTTT
>NW_020917906.1:970-2456 GCF_003984885.1 Neopelma chrysocephalum | reverse complement strand
TTTGCTTTTATTTTGCTTTTATTTCTCTTAGTCTCTCTTTGCTTTTATTTTGCTTTTATTTCTCTTAGTCTCTTTTTCTCTTCGCTTTTATTTCTTGTAGCTTAGTTTAAAAAAGCAGCAGTACGGGGACTGGCTTGGTCCCGGGGAGTAAATCTTTAATTAAAATTTAAATTTTTAATAAATTAAATTTTGATTTACTCCCTGGGACCAACCCAGTCCCCGTACTGCTGCACCATACTTATTATTTTTATTCTTTTCTATATACAAATAAATATATACAGTATATACACAGCAATTACTGGCCACCAGATAAATAAATACACAAATTACCCCGTAATTACTTAATGACCTGCTAATTAGTTAATTAATTGACTTAATTGGTTAATTAGTTAATTAATTTTTCCTTCGCCACACCATAACAATCACCCAAACGTAACAAAAAGCACCACCCGCTCATTACCACATCATAAGCACCACGCCCTCATTACCACATCATAAGCGCTACCCCCTCATTACCACGTCATAACCACCACCCACGCATTACCACGTGATAACCACCACCCCCACATTACCACGTCGTAAGCACCACCCCCTCATTTCCACTACGTAACCACAACGCCCTCACTGCCACATCGTAAGCACCAGCCCCTCATTGCCACATCGCAACCACCACCCCCTCATTGCCAAATCATAAGCACCACCCCCTCGTTGCCACGTCATAAGCACCACCCGCTCATTACCACATCATAAGCACGACCCCCTCATTACCACATCATAACCGCCACCCATGCATTACCACATCAAAAGCACCACCCCCACATTACCACATCATAAGCACCACCCCCTCATTTCCACTACATAACCACAACACCCTCATTGCCACATCATAAGCACCACGCCCTCACTGCCACATCGTAAGCACCAGCCCCTCATTGCCACGTCACAACCACCACCCCCTCATTGCCAAATCATAAGCACGACCCCCTCATTACCACATCATAACCGCCACCCACACATTACCACATCATAAGCAGCACCCCCACATTACCACGTCGTAAGCACCACCCCCTCATGTCCACTACGTAACCACAACGCCCTCATTGCCACATCATAAGCACCACGCCCTCACAACCACATCGTAAGCAACAGCCCCTCATTGCCACATCGCAACCACCACCCCCTCATTGCCAAATCATAAGCACCACCCCCTCAGTACCACATCATAACCACCACCCGCGCATTACCACATCATAAGCACCACCCCCACATTACCACGTCGTAAGCACCACCCCCTCATTTCCACTAGGTAACCACAACACCCTCATTGCCACATCGTAAGCACCACCCCCTCACTGCCACGACATAAGCACCACCCCCTCATTACCACACCATAAGCACCACCCCCTCATTACCACGGAATAAGCACCACCGCCTCATTACCACGGCATAAGCACCACCCCCTCATTACCACGGCATAAGCACCACC
>NW_020917906.1:0-870 GCF_003984885.1 Neopelma chrysocephalum | reverse complement strand
TTACCACATCATAACCACACCCCCTTGCTACCACATCACCACATCATAACCACACCCCCGCATTACCACATCAAAACCACACCCCCTCATGACCACGGCATAACCACACACCCTCATTACCACATCACAACCAAACCCCCTCATTACCATATCATTAACACGCACCCCCAGAACAACATCCTTACAACAGCCCCTCATAACGACATCCCTACCACACCCACTCATAACCACATCATTACCACACCCCGCATTACCACACCATTACCACACCCCCTCAGGACCACCTCAAAAGCACCACACCCTCATTACCACATGACCAACTCTACCCCCTCATTGCCCAGACCATTTCTTTCTCACACCAACTACAACATCACTACACATTACCACAACCCATGGTCTGCCACAAACACCAATAACCACCTAATTAGCCAATTAACATACCACAGCACACACATAACAACCCAAACCACCACTTCAACATCACTACACATTACCACAACCCATGGTCTGCCACAAACACCAATAACCACCTAATTAGCCAATTAACATACCACAGTACACACATAACAACCCAAACCACCACTTCTGACAAAAAACTACACTACAGCACACATATCTCAACAAAAAACCCACAACTGACAAAAGACCACAAAATACTGCCACCTACTGACATAAAAACGCACTACAAACGTTAAAAACAAGAAATACTGCCACCTACAGACAGAACACAAAAACTACATGACCAAACACCACCAATAGCACCACCTACCGACTACAAACTGCAATTACAACCAAAACCTACTAACACTACTGCCACCTACAGCACAATCAAGGAAACACACAGAAAAAAAAAAATTACTAAAAATTAAA
>NW_020917905.1:411-1302 GCF_003984885.1 Neopelma chrysocephalum | reverse complement strand
GGTGGTGTAAAAAATCCCAAGGTTTGGAGGGGGGTTCGGATATGTGTGACCTCCGTGTCAGGCCCACTGCCACGTGCCTGGGCTCCCCTTGGATAGGAAAGTGTCTCGGAGGGGGGGTGTTGCTGCTGGGGGTTGGGGGTAGTAGGTTTTACGGAGGTTGGGGGGGGGTGTAACTTTTTGGGTACACAGTTCTGGAGGGGTGTAAACCAGGGAGGCTGTAGTCTGGCATGTGCATAGGTTAGGGTGTGCATAACTTGGGGGGAACACAGCCTGTGGTGTGCGTAACTCAGGGTGTGGACAGCCTGTGGTGTGTGTAACTCGGGGCTGGGATGTCTGTGTGACTCTTGGGGGTATGTGCAAACCAGGGGGCCTGTAGTGTGGGGTGTGCATAACCTGGGCTATAGATTGGGGTGTATCCAGCCTAGGGTGTGTGCAGATTGGGATGTGTACAGGTTGGGGTGTGCACTGTTTGGGGTATGCACAGTTTGGGGTGTTCTCAGCCTGGGGTGTGCACAGGTGGGGTGTACCTGTCCTGCAGTGCCTGCAGCCCTGCTGTGCACAGCCATGGGGGCACAGAACTCAGCGCGCACCCCACGGGGGGAGGGTCCCTAAGCTGGGGTGCCCCAGCCCTGCTCCGGTGTCCCCGGGCTCAGCCATGGCCCCCCTTGGCCGGTGTCCCCCCATGCCGGGGGGCGCGGGGAAGCCCCGGGGGGCTCTGGGGCTGCGGCAGCGGTGAGTGCCGGTGCCCCGGCGGTGGGGAGGGGGCCGAGGGGGCTGCTCCGGTGCCCGCCCCTCCGCCGCTATTGGCGGAAAGTTCGGGGCGCGCCGCGGGGCGGCGGCCGCGCTGCCCCGTCCCCGCCGCCCCGGCCCCGGTGCGGGAGCGCTGCGGGC
>NW_020917905.1:0-311 GCF_003984885.1 Neopelma chrysocephalum | reverse complement strand
CCCCCCTTCCAGCCGCTATTGTGCCACCAGCACAGACCCCACCATTAATTAAGTTTCCATGCAGTGACAGCCCGCCAAAATGTTTGAAATAAACACCGAACAATTGGAATGGGATGATACAGGCCGGGAACAAAGTCCCCGGCCAGAGGGTGGAGCGGAATGGAAACTTAATTAATGGTGGGGTCTGTGCTGGTGGCACAATAGCGGCTGGAAGGGGGGTGGTGTAAAAAATCCCAAGGTTTGGAGGGGGGTTCGGATATGTGTAACCTCCGTAAAACCTACTACCCCCAACCCCCAGCAGCAACACCCCC
>NW_020917904.1:0-398 GCF_003984885.1 Neopelma chrysocephalum | reverse complement strand
TGCTGCCTGCAGTGGGCACCCACTCTCTCTGCATTGGTAACACAAAGCTGAAAAATCCTGTGCTGTGTGGCTTGGCCGAGATCTTTCCCCTCCCTCTTCCTTGCTTTAGAGCTTTTCCTGCCTCAAGCACCATGTTCAGCTGCTGCACAAAAGGGTGTGTCTCCTGGGAGCCTTGTGTGCCACTGAGCAGACCTGGGCACATCATCTCTTGGACACCCACAGGAAACCCAAGTGCCACTGGAAACCTCCTTGCCCAGGACTGCATCTGAATCCAGGGTGGGATTCACACAGCTGCCTGTGTTCAGCCAGGAATTTCACTCCAAGTCAGCCAGAGATACAGGACGTGGCACAGTTGCCTCCATGGTGCCATATCCCCTGAATTTAGACACCTGTGCAGG
>NW_020917903.1:430-1167 GCF_003984885.1 Neopelma chrysocephalum | reverse complement strand
GGGGCCCTAAAGACCCCAAGGAAGGGATCAACCCCCACTGGGTGTCCCCAGAGGAACCAGGTTTGGGAGGCTCAGGGAGTGCAGGTGGATCCAGAAAACCTCCAGCCTGGACAACATAACCAAAGCATTTTAATTCTGTCCCTCTCCTGCTTTTCCCCCCTGGAAAATACAGCAGGAGTTCCTATTGAGGGATCTTTCCCAGCCCTGTCACCAAGACACCCACAAGAGCCACAGGAATTGTACTGAACAGTCACACAGACAGAACAAACTCTTCCCAAAACTGCCTCTGTGCCTCAGCCTTGAGGGCAGGATGTTCTGGTTGATGGAGAAGGTCCCTAAATCCAATTTACAGCGTGCCATGAACTGCCTGTGAGCTGCTGAGCACCTCACACCGAGGAAAACAAGATGTTTCCTGTCAAAAATCATCTTCTTGGGTGTTCACAAAGGGATTTATTCCGTGCGAGGAGGCACCTTGTCAACCAAGACATGGGTTGTGCAGCTTCACCAGCCCATGAGTGAGGCAGCAAATTCTCAATCCTCAGAATGCTTCAGTGCATTCCAAAAAAAAATAAACCAACCAAGAATGGCAGAGAGAGATCTGGGTCTTGCTCTAACACACCAAAACACTTTAATGTGGATACGATGCACCGGCAGAATGAACTTTGGGGAGAGTTTTGAGGTGGAACCTCTGAGAGGAGAGAGGAGAGAGGAGAGAGGAGAGAGGAGAGAGGAGAGAG
>NW_020917903.1:0-330 GCF_003984885.1 Neopelma chrysocephalum | reverse complement strand
GAGAGGAAGGGGCTGAGAGGGGTCCAAGCTCACCCATCAATGATGAGCTGGTCGTAGGGGGCAGGTTTGTCACACACAGGGCACATCCACGTGGGTTTCTTCTCGTTCATCTGCAGGTAGAAGACGGCGTCGAAGCACTGCAGGTGCGCGCAGGTCTCCGCCCGGCACGGCACCGACAGACGCATCTTCACCAGCTGTGGAACCAAGGGCACCACGTCAGCCAGGGAACAGCCCAGGAATCCCCCAGTTCCACCCTCTGAAGGGAAAGGATTTGGGAGTTTGTAATGCTGGTCCAGCAGGGGATTTGGGGTTTGGGGTGAAAACGGTTTA
>NW_020917902.1:1196-2375 GCF_003984885.1 Neopelma chrysocephalum | reverse complement strand
GGGCGGGTTTGGGGGTCCCAAGGTGGGTTGGGGGGGGTCTCCCCTAAATCTTACTGCTCTTTTTTCCCCGATCCCAGGCAGCAGCTGTCGGAGGAGGAGCTGAGCCAGATCGAGGACGCCTGTGATATGGCCCTGGCCCTGAGCAGGGTCAAGCTCCGCATCTACGAGTACGTGGAGTCCCGGATGTCCTTCATCGCCCCCAACCTCTCCCTCATCCTCGGGGCCTCCACGGCCGCCAAGATCATGGGTGAGAACCCGCCCTGGGACCCCCAAAATCCACTCCCCAAAACCTGCCCCTCAGGGACCCCAAAACCCACCCCAAAACCAACCATCAGGGACCCCAAACCCCCCCAAGACCTTCATCGCCCCCAACCTCTCCCTCATCCTCGGGGCCTCCGCGGCCACCATGATCATGGGTGAGATCCTCCAGAACCTGCCCTGGGACCCCCAAAATCCACCCCCCAAAACCCTCCCTGGGACCCCCAAAAACAACCCCCAAAACCTGCCCCTCAGGGACCCCAAAATCTGCCCCTCAGGGACCCCAAAAACCACCCCAAAACCCACCCACCGAGTCCTTCATCACCCCCAACCTCTCCCTCATCCTCGGGGCCTCCACGATCATGGGTGAGACCCCCAAAACCCGCCCTAGGACCCCCAAAAACCACCCCCCAAAACCTTCCCCTTAAGAACCGTAAACCCCACCAAAATTACCCCAAACCCCTCTCCTTTTCCTCTCCCTGAACTCCTACTACCCCCAATCTTTTTGTTTTTTAGGGTTCCTCCCTCCTTTCTCCCCAGATTTTTGGGTCCCCCCTGACCTCTCTGTATTTTGGGGGTCCCCTCCTCATTCCAAGGGTCTCAGGGGGTCTCCTGAGATTCCCCCTTTTCTTTCTCTCCAAACTCCCGCTTCCCTCAGCCTGTGTACTTTTGGGATTCCCCTGGATTTCGAGGTGCCCCCCTGGATTTCGGGGTCCTCCCAACCCCTCTGTACTTTGGGGGTCCCCCCCTCATTCCAGGGGTCTCAGAGGGGTCTCAATCCCCTCTCCAAGTCCCTCCATATTTTGGGATCTTTCCCCCTTTTCCCCCTTCTCTCTAACCCTCTATATTTTTGGGATCCCCCTGGATTTTGGGGTCCCCCTCGACCCCTCTGTATTTTGGGGGTCCCCCCTTCATTCCAGG
>NW_020917902.1:0-1096 GCF_003984885.1 Neopelma chrysocephalum | reverse complement strand
CCCCCCAACCTCTCCCTCATCCTCGGGGCCTCCACGATCATGGGTGAGACCCCCAAAACCCGCCCTGGGACCGCCAAAAACCACCCCCCAAAACCTGCCCCTTAAGAACCCTAAACCCCGCCAAAATTACCCCAAAACCCTCTCCTTTTCCTCTCCCTGAACTCCTGCTACCCCCAATCATTTTGGTTTTTAGGGTTCCTCCCTCCTTTCCCCCAGATTTTTGGGTCCCCCCCGACCCCTCTGTATTTTGGGGGTCCCCTCCTCATTCCAAGGGTCTCAGGGGGTCTCCCCCCCCTATATTTTGGGGTCTTTCCCCCTTTTCTTTCTCTCCAAACTCCCGCTTCCCTCAGCCTGTGTATTTTTGGGGTCCCCCCCTGGATTTAGGGGTCCCCCCCAACCCCTCTGTATTTTGGGGGTCCCCTCCTCATTCCAAGGGTCTCAGAGGGGTCTCAATCCCCTCTCCAAGTCCCTCCATATTTTGGGATCTTTCTCCCTTTTCCCCCTTCTCTCTAAACTCCCACGTCCCTCACCCTCTATATTTTTGGGATCCCCCTGGATTTTGGGGTCCCCCTCGACCCCTCTGTATTTTGGGGGTCCCCCCTTCATTCCAGGAGTCTCAGGGGGTCTCCCCCCCCTTTCCAAGCCCCCCCCCATCTTTTGGGGTCTTCCCTTTTCTTCCCCCTTTTCCGTCTCTCCAAAGTCCCGCTTCCCTCGCCCTGTGTATTTTTGGGATCCCCCTGGATTTTGGGGTCCCCCCCGACCCCTCTGTATTCTGGGGGTCCCCCCCTCATTGCAGGGGTCGCGGGGGGTCTCACCCCCCTCTCCAAGCTACTGGCCTGTAACATCCTGCTGCTGGGGGCCCAGCGTCGGACCCTCTCGGGCTTCTCGTCCACGTCAGTGCTGCCCCACACGGGCTTCATCTACCACGGCGACATCGTGCAGTCCCTGCTGCCGGTGGGTTCCCCTCTCAGATTTGGGGGGGTGTTTCTTCTTTTCATATTTCTCTCCATTTTCCTCCTCTCATTTTCCTCTTTTCCTCTCACATTTCCTGCCCTTTTCCGCTCACCTTTCTCCCCCTTTTCCCCTCACCTTTCCC
>NW_020917901.1:336-1227 GCF_003984885.1 Neopelma chrysocephalum | reverse complement strand
ACCAATTACCTCTGAAGCTGCTCTTATGCCTTCGTACGCTGCTAAGATTTCCTTCTCCACAGGGGTGTAATTGGCCTCAGAACCTCTGTAGCTTCGGCTCCAGAAACCCAGTGGTCGCCCTCGTGTCTCGCCAGGCACCTTTTGCCAGAGGCTCCATGAGGACCTTTGTCTCCAGCTGCAGTGTAGAGCACATTCTTTACATCTGGTCCCGTTCTGACTGGTCCAAGAGCCACGGCATGTGCAATCTCTTGCTTGATCTGCCTGAAAGCTTGTTGTTGTTCAGGATCCCACTGGAAGTTGTTCTTTTTACCGGTCACAAAGTAAAGAGGGCTCACAATCTGGCTGTACTCTGGGATGTGCATCCTCCAGAAGCCTATGGCTCCCAGAAAAGCTTGGGTCTCTTTCTTGTTTGTTGGTGGAGTCATTGCTACAATCTTGTTGATTCCATCTGTTGGTACCTGGTGTCGTCCATTTGCCGTTTCACCCTTAGGAACTGGATCTCTCAGGCAGATCCCTTGACCTTACTCTTCTTGACGGTGACACCAGCCTTGAGGAGAACCTGGATAATCTTCTGTCCTTTCTCAAATATTTCTTCTGCTGTGTTCCCCCATACAATGATGTCACCGATGTACTGGATGTGTTCTGGAGCCTTACCCTTCTCTAGTGTGGCCTGAATCAGTCCATGGCAGATGGTTGGACTGTGCTTCCACCCCTGGGGCAGTCGATTCCAGGCATATTGAACGCCCCTCCAGGTGAAAGCAAACTGTGGCTGCACTCTGCCGCTAAGGGGATGGAGAAGAACGCGTTGGCAATGTCGATGGTGGTGTACAGCTTTGCCGTCATCGCCCAGTATGGACCAGTATGGACCAGTATGGGGGCTGTGGAGAGAGA
>NW_020917901.1:0-326 GCF_003984885.1 Neopelma chrysocephalum | reverse complement strand
AGTATGGGGGCTGTGGAGAGAGAGGGGGTGTTAGGGACCAGTATGGACCAGTATGGACCAGTACGGACCAGTAGGGATCAGTATGGACCAGTGTGGAGCTGTGGGGAGAGAGAGGGGGGTTAGGGACCAGTATGGACCAGTATGGACCAGTACGGACCAGTATGGAGCAGTATAGACTAGTACGGAGCAGTACAGAGCAGTACAGACCAGTATGGACCAGTATCGACCAGTACGGACTAGTACGGACTAGTATGGACCAGTACAGACCGGTATGGACCAGTATGGACCAGTATGGACCAGTATGGACTGGTGTGGGGGCTGTGGGG
>NW_020917900.1:1078-1978 GCF_003984885.1 Neopelma chrysocephalum | reverse complement strand
GTAGATCTGGTTGTCGGCGGCGAAGTTGACGGCGTTGCAGGCGCCCAGGATGTCCTCGAACTCCACCAGGGCCTGGCGCTTCTTGGGCATCACCACCACGTAGCTGGGGTGGGGACAACAGACAAGGTCACCACAGGGTCACTATGGGGTCATTGGCACCAGTGTCACCACCCCATGGTGTCACCACCACGTAGCTGGGACAAGGACAACAGACAAGGTCACCATGGGGTCACTATGGGGTCATTGGCACCACGGGGTCACTGCCACCAGTGTCACCAGTGTCACCACCCCATGGTGTCACCACCACGTAGCTGGGACAGGGACAGGGACAAGGTCACCACGGGGTCACTGCCACCAGTGTCACCAGTGTCACCACCCCACGGTGTCACCACCACGGAGATGGGACAGGGACAGGGACAAGGTCACCACGGGGTCACTGGCACCAGCGTCACCAGTGTCACCACCCCACGGCGTCACCACCACGGAGCTGGGATGGGGACAATGGCATTGTCACCACGGGGTCACTAACACCAGTGTCACCAGTGTCACCACCCCACGACGTCACCACCATGGAGCTGGGACAGGGGACAGGGTCACCACGGGGTCAGTGTCACCAGTGCCACCAGTGTCACCACCCCACGGCATCATCACCACGTAGCTGGGGTGGGGACAGGGGACAAGATCACCATGGGGTCAATGTCACTGGTGTCACCAGTGTCACCACCCCACGGCATCACCACCACGGAGCTGGGATGGGGACATGGACAAGGTCACCACAGGGTCACTGGTACCGGTGTCACCAGTGTCACCAGGGTCACCACCCCATGGCGTCACCACGGGGTCACTGGCACCGGTGTCACCACCCCATGGTGTCACCATCACGTAGCTGGGATGGGGACA
>NW_020917900.1:0-1068 GCF_003984885.1 Neopelma chrysocephalum | reverse complement strand
CACCACAGAGCTGGGATGGGGTCAATGTCACCAATGTCACCACCCCATGGTGTCACCACCACGGAGCTGGGATGGGGACAGGGGACAGGGTCACCACGGGGTCACTGCCACCAGTGTCACCAGTGTCACCACCCCACAGTGTCACCACGGGGTCACTGGCACCGGTGTCACCACCCCACAGTGTCACCATCACGTAGCTGGGATGGGGACAGTGGACAGGGTCACCACAGGGTCAGTGTCACCAGTGTCACCAGTGTCACCACCCCACGGCGTCACCACCACGTAGCTGGGATGGGGACTGGGACAGGGTCACCACGGGGTCACTGCCACCAGTGTCACCACCCCACGGCATCACCACCACAGAGCTGGGACAGGGTCAATGTCACCAATGTCACCACCCCACGGTGTCACCACCACGGAGCTGAGACGGGGACAGGGGACAAGGTCACCATGGGGTCACTGTCCCCTGATGTCCCCAACGTCCCCTGATGTCCCCAATGTCTCTTGATGTCCCCAATGTCCCCAAACGTCCCCAGAGTCACCTGATGGGCCCAAACTCCTGCAGGGCCTCCACCAGATCGGCCTCCTGGGTCCCCACACTCCGTGATGTCCCCCCGTGGCCCCAATGTCCCCTGATGTCCCCAATGTCCCCTGGTGTCCCCAAATGTCCCCTGATGTCCCCAGAGTCACCTGATGGGCCCAGAGTCACCTGATGGGCCCAAACTCCTGCAGGGCCTCCACCAGATCGGCCTCCTGTGTCCCCTGTGTCCCCACACCTCCTGATGTCCCCAAATGTCCCCAGTGTCCCCTGATGTCCCCAGTGTCACCTGATGGGCCCGAACTCCTGCAGGGCCTCCACCAGATCGGCCTCCACGATGCCGTCGATGAGCCCCCGGATGTGAACGACGGGGGACGCCGGGGTCTTGTGGGGGTCCTCGTAGTTCTCCTGGGGGAAACACACACAGGGGGGGTTGGGGACACCTGAGGGGACATGGGGACACCCCGAATCCCCCCGGGTTTGGGGGTTAAAACCAGGAGAAACGGCCCTGGGCTCGACCTCCCCCCCCC
>NW_020917899.1:0-645 GCF_003984885.1 Neopelma chrysocephalum | reverse complement strand
TACTGAAAAGGGGGAGATGTGGGATTTTGGGAATAAAGCTGAACTGGTCTTACTGGCACTGCTGGCACTGGTGGGTGCTGGTGCTTGGCCAGCTCAGCTCTGGTGATTTGCTTTGGGGGGTCTGAAGGTTGTGCTGAAAACTGGATATTGGGGAAATTCCTTCCTGGAAAGGGCTCTCCAGCCCTGGCACAGCTGCCCAGGGCAGGGGGGGAGTCCCCATCCCTGTGGGATGTGGCACTTGGGGACACTTGGGGCAGTGGTGGCCTTGGCAGTGCTGGGGATGGTTGGACTCGACGGGCTCAGAGGGATTTTCCAGCCTAAATATATATATTTAAAAGGCTCTTTTCCATGGATATTCCTCACCCCTGTGCCAGGGAGGTGGCTGAGGAGCCCCCAGCTCCCATCAGGGCTCTGTGGGACCTTCCTGGCAACCCTTTTTCCTCAGGGAATGGAATGTGTAGTTGATGGGAAGGCTGCAGGATCAACGACCCCAAACCCACAAAAACCCTTCCAGAGCTGATTCCTTTTCCCACTCAGACATTTCAGGAATATCACAGGGCAAGGGGATTCAGGAACTTCAGGTGGGGTGTGGGGAGCAGGTCGGTGGGAGACCCTGGGCCCTCTCCCCTCCCTCCCAGTTGGATG
>NW_020917898.1:1138-2232 GCF_003984885.1 Neopelma chrysocephalum | reverse complement strand
GGGTTTGGGGGGAGAAAAGGGGGTTTGGGGGTCTCAGGGGGGTTAAGGGGGGAAGAAAAGGGGGTTTGGGGGGTCCTGGGTGGGTTTGGGAGGCTCAAGAGGGAGAAAAGGGAGTGTGGGGGGTCCCTGGGGGAATTTTGGGAGGGTCCCAGGGGGATAGAAGGGGATTTTGGGCGGTCCCAGTTGGGATTTGGGGGGTCCCAGATGGGATGTAGGTGATGCCAGGGGGGGGTTGGGGGGTCGGGGGAAGGTTTGGAGGGGCTCAAGGGGGAGGAAAGAGAGTTTGGGGGGTCCCTGGGGGAGTTTGGGGGGGTCCCAGGTGGGATTTGGGGGTCTCAGGCAGAATTTAGGTGGTCCCAGGTGGGATTTTGGGATCCCAGGAGAGATTTGGGGGGTCCCAGGTGGGATCTGGGGGGTCCCGGGTGGGATTTGAGGGATCCTGGGGGGGGAGGAATTTGGCCCCTCCTGGGCATGTTTTGTTCTGGCTCCCACGTGAAATTTGGGGGCTCAGTGGGGACTTGGAGGGGGACTTGACTCCCCCCCGACCCCCCCTGGACCCCCTGAGACCCCCCGGGACCCCCCCAAACCAGGGCCTGGAGATTGTGAACCCTTGGGCGGCCGAGAAGAAAGTGGCCGAGGCCAACCAGAAATACTTCTCCAGGATGGCCGAGTTCCTCAAGGTCAAGGGGGACAAAAATGGGGTCCCCACATCCCCCTGAGACCCCGGAACCCCCCCCCCGGGACCTCCAAAGTCCTGGGGACCCCGCAGTATCACCCGTTGTCTTTATATATTGAGTTTGGGTATTGAGTGTCTGTGTGAAGTTTTTGGGGGGTCCTCCAGGTCCAGGGGGACAAAAGTGGGGTCCCCACCCCCCTCGAGACCCCCAACCCCCCCCCGGGACCCCCAAAGTCCTGGGAACCCCCCCAAAAGTCTCCCCAATATCACAACCCTTTCTGCCTTTTTTAATATGTTGACTTTGCCTATGCAGCATCTTGGGGATTTTGGGGGGGATTTTGGGGAGTCCTGGGTGGTCCTGGAGGGGTTTTGGGGGGCTCCCAGAAAGATTTTGGGGAGCCTTGGGTGATCTTGGAGG
>NW_020917898.1:0-1038 GCF_003984885.1 Neopelma chrysocephalum | reverse complement strand
TTGTCTTTATATATTGAGTTTGGGTATTGAGTGTCTGTGTGAAGTTTTTGGGGGGTCCTCCAGGTCCAGGGGGACAAAAGTGGGGTCCCCACCCCCCTCGAGACCCCCAACCCCCCCCTGGGACCCCCAAAGTCCTGGGAACCCCCCCAAAAGTCTCCTCAATATCACAACCCTTTCTGCCTTTTTTAATATGTTGACTTTGCCTATGCAGTGTCTTGGGGATTTTGGGGGGGATTTTGGGGAGTCCTGGGTGGTCCTGGAGGGGTTTTGGGGGGCTCCCAGAAAGATTTTGGGGAGCCTTGGGTGATCTTGGAGGGGTTTTGGGGGGTCCTAGAAGGATTTTGGGGGATCCCGGAAGGACTTTGGGGGGTCCTGGATGTTGAGGGGCCCCCCCAGAGGGACTTTTAGGGGGCCCTGGGAGGATTCTGGGGGGCTCCTGGAGGGATTTTGGGGGGGTTTGTTGGGATTTTGAGAGGGTTTTGTCGGGATTTTGGGGGTCCCATTCCCGCTCCTCCTCCCCCCCTCCGCATTGCGCTGGCCACGCCCCCGATGAACCAGCCAATGGGAGAGACGGCCACCGCGTGGCCCCGCCCCTCGCCAGGGGGGTTCCACCAATCAGGAGCCGTGTTAGTCTTTTCCGCCCTGCCGTGAGTGACAGTTCCTCTGACCAATAGAAACCCCTTTTCCCTGCACAAGCCCCTCCTTGGGGGCGAGGCCTCCTCTTTGCCATGGCCTTTCTCCCTTATAAACACAGGTTTGCAGCTCCTCCAATAGGAGCGCGCGGATCCGCTGATTGACAGCCGCTTTAGTCCCACCCATCATGCTGTGCACCAATGAGCGAGCGATTTTCGCTGAGTGACGTCCAGCGGGGCCAATGGGCGCACAACATGCGCGGGCAGGGCGGGGCAGCGGCCTGAGGGAGCCTCTGCCATCTTGGCCGGGTGGGTGCCGAGCAAGGGGGGAGGAGGTGGCGGCGGCGGCCCACGCCAGTCGCGGCCTCTGTCACGACATCGGATCGCGATCGCAGCGCGATCCCAG
>NW_020917897.1:189-857 GCF_003984885.1 Neopelma chrysocephalum | reverse complement strand
CCCCCCCCGGGCTGAGACCCCCGGGACCACCCAGCACAGGGACAGCACGGCCAGCAGGGCCAGAGCCCGCCGACAGACGGACATCGGGGACACCGGGAGGGACACACGGACACGGGATGGACACACGGACACGGGGATGGGGACACGGGGACGGGGACAGGGACACACGGACACGGGGATGGACACACGGACAGGGGGACACACGGACACGGACAGGGGGACACACGGACGGGGGACACGGACACGGGGACACGGGGATGGACACACGGACACGGGGATGGACACACGGACAGGGGGACACGGGGATGGACACACGGACACGGGGACACGGACACGGGGACACACGGACACGGGGATGGGGACAAGGGAAGGGGACACGGGGACACACGGACACGGGGACAGGGACACACGGACACCGGGATGGACACACGGACAGGGGGACACACGGGGACACACGGGGACACACGGACACGGACACGGGGATGGACTCAGGGACACAGGGATGGACACACGGACACGGGGATGGACTCAGGGACGGGGACGGACACAGAGGGAGAGGGACGGACAGACGGACAGGCGGGGAGGGGGCTCAGGGAGCAGCGGGGACGGACACGGGCAGGGGACAGACAGAGCCCTGGGGACAGACAGACAGACAGACAGACAGACGG
>NW_020917897.1:0-89 GCF_003984885.1 Neopelma chrysocephalum | reverse complement strand
GCGGGCAGGGGGGGGGGGGGGGCGAGGGGGGGCTAAAAATAAGGATCCGAGTGTGGGGTCACCGGGGGACACCTCGGGGGGGCTCGGGA
>NW_020917896.1:0-340 GCF_003984885.1 Neopelma chrysocephalum | reverse complement strand
ACTCAGTGACACGGTCTGGGTGACAAGGTGGGGTTGGGTCATCCAGGTTGGACTGTGGATGATCTCAGAGGTCTTTTCCAACCTGGTCGATTGTGCGATTCTGTGAGGGGCGTGTGTGAGGGGGGTGCCTGTGGTGTGAGGGGCGCCTATGGTGTGAGGGACCCCGTTCTCTGCGCATGCGCGGGGTGGTCGCGCGGCGAGGGCGCCCCCCCTCCCTCACCCAAAAAACAGGGGCGGAGCTTCCGGCGCGGCACTTCCGGCCCCGGCGCGGCGCGGGCGGTGCGGCCGCTCCGGTGCCCGCGTTGTGTCCCCCCCGCGCCGCCCCCGCGCTCCCCCACCT
>NW_020917895.1:0-940 GCF_003984885.1 Neopelma chrysocephalum | reverse complement strand
GCAATGCCAGAGAACTGCAGGGGTTGCAGTCAATCCCTTGTGCTCTTGGTGACCCCGACTGGCTCTGCTGAATGGGAGCAGGCCTGTAGTTCCCAGACTGTTCCTGCATCCAGTGTCAGGCCTGCAGTGACGTTTCTGCGGCGTTCAATTGGTGCAGTGGCAGGATGGCCATGGATCCATTCCTGCAGAAACACAATGGTGCTCCATCCCAGGCAGGGATAGAATGGGCCCACAAATGTTGGAAGGATAAGAAGCAGGGGGTTTTGGCACTGTGGAATCCCATGGAACCAAAGGAATCCCGGGACACAGCAGAACCTCATGGAATCAAGGGGACATTGTGACCCTGCAGCACCTCATGGAACCAAAGGGAGTCTGGGACGTGGCAGGGCCTGATGGAAACAAAGGAACCTCATGGGAACAAAGGGACCCTGGACACTGCCAAAACTCAGGGAGACAAGGGAACCCCAGGACACTGTGGAATCTCATGGAATCCAGGGGCCATTGGAATACACTGGAGCCTCCTGGAACCAAAGGGAACATGGGACACTGCGGAACCTCATGGAATCAAAAGGACCCCGGGACTTTGTGGAACATCAGGGAATCCAGGGGCCAGTGTGACATCACAGAACCTTTTGGAACCAAAGGGAACCAACAGGACATTGCAGAATCCCATGGAATCAAGGGTCCAGCGTGACATTGTGGAACCTCCCAGAATCCTGGGGCCATTATGATTCTGTAAGGCCTTCTGGAGTCAAAGGGACCATTGTGACACTGAGGAAAATGAGGGAATCAGTGGGCCATTGTCACACTGCAGGGCCTTATGGAGGCAAAGAATGCTGAGAAACAGGGCAACCTCATGGAATCAAGGAGCCATTGTCCCACTGTGGAGCCTCAAAGAATAAGGGATCCAATCTTTGCCTCAGATTTTGTCAACAAATTA
>NW_020917894.1:0-329 GCF_003984885.1 Neopelma chrysocephalum | reverse complement strand
GGCAGGTCATGGGATCTCTCACCTTCCCGCTGGGACAGCTCTCGGACTGCCACATCTCCCCATTGGGAAAGTTCTTGGCCTCTCAAATCTCCCCATTGGGACAGCTCTTGATATGTCTCTTCTTCTTCCCTTTGGGACACCTCTTGCACTGTCACATGTTCTTCCCACCGGGTCAGCTCGTGGGATCTCACACCATCTTCTTCCCATTCGTACAGCTCCTGGCGTCTCACGGTTTCTTCCCGTTGGTACAGCTCTGGGTGTCTCCCATCCCGCCATTGGGAAAGTTCTCGGACTCTCACCTCTTCTTCAAATTCGTAGAGCTCTCGGTG
>NW_020917893.1:0-409 GCF_003984885.1 Neopelma chrysocephalum | reverse complement strand
GAGCAGAAAAGGTCTGTGGCAGATTTTGGAACGTTTAGGTTGTCCCCTCAAGTTCCTTAAAATGATCATCTCACTCCATGAGGATCAGCACGGCCAAGTCAGATGTGGTGATGCACTTTCTGAGCCCTTTCTAATCTCCAATGGTGTGAAACAAGGCTGCGTTCTCACACCAACCCTATTCACAATCTTTTTCAGCAGGATGCTCCAAAGGGCCACGGCAGACCTCGATGAAGAAGGTGGGATCTACATCCAATATCGTACCCATGGAAGCCTTTTCAACCTAAGGCGACTGAAGGCCCACACCAAGACCTTAAACCATCTTGTCCAAGAGCTGCTTTACGCTGACGACGACGCCCTCGTCGCTCACACAGAAGCAGCTCTGCAGCGTTTAACATCCTGCTTTGCTGAG
>NW_020917892.1:521-1075 GCF_003984885.1 Neopelma chrysocephalum | reverse complement strand
CACCTTAAAAATCCTCATTTTTTCCCCAATTTTATTTATTTTTCCCAATTTTTTTCTTTGGAATTTTCCCTTTATTTTTCTCAATTTTTCCTCTGGAATTTTCCCTTTAAATCCTTTATTTTTCCCAATTTTTTCTCTGGAATTTCACCTTAAAAATCCTCATTTTTTCCCCAATTTTATTTATTTTTCCCATTTTTTTCCTCAGGAATTTTCCCTTTATTTTTCCCTATTTTTCCTCTGGAATTTTCCCTTTATTTTTCCCTATTTTTCCTCTGGAATTTTCCCTTTAAAATCCTCTATTTTTCCCTATTTTTTCTTTGGAATTTTCCCTTTATTTTTCCCAATTTTTCCCTGGAATTTTACCTTTATTTTTCCCTATTTTTCCTCTGGAATTTTCCCTTTAAAACCTTCATTTTTCCCTCTTTTTCCTCTGGAATTTTGCCCTTTTTTCCACCTATTTTCCCTCTGGAATTTTCCCATTAAAACCTTTATTTTTCCCTCTTTTTTCTCTGGAATTTTACCTTTATTTTTCCCTATTTTTCCTCTGGAATTTT
>NW_020917892.1:0-511 GCF_003984885.1 Neopelma chrysocephalum | reverse complement strand
CAAAAATCCCCTTAAAAATCTCATTTTTTCCCCCTTTTTTCCCCAAATTTTCCCCCTTAACTCCCATATTTTCCCACCCTTCCAACCACCCAAAATTCCCAATTTTTCCAGGAATTCTTCCCACCTGATATCCTCATCCGTGACTATAAAAGCCTTGCACAAAGGTTGGGAAGTGTTGAGCCAAACCCCCGGATTCTTCTCCACGGCCGCCGACAGTTGGCCCGTGATGGGAGCAGAACTCGTGTGGAGGGCGCTGGCCACGGCCGACAGCAGCGTCTCCTCGTTATTCCCGGGCCCCACTCCTGGAAAAACATGGAATTCTGGGATGAATCCCAGAAAAAATCGCTTTTTTCCGCAAAAAAAACGGGGAATTTTTGGATTTTTTGGGGATTTTTTTGAGAATTTTTTGAGATTTTTTGGACATTTTTTGAGGTTTTTTTTGAGAATTTTTGGGGATTTTTTAGGAATTTTTTGGGGAATTTTTGGGGAATTTTTGGGGATTTTTTGGGGA
>NW_020917891.1:0-501 GCF_003984885.1 Neopelma chrysocephalum | reverse complement strand
AAGCCCCCCTCCATCTCCTCCCCATCCCTGGACCTGGCCCTGTCAGTTCTGTACTTGGTGGTGCCTCCAGCACTGAACCCCCTCATCTACAGCCTGAGGAACCAGGAGCTCAGGGATGCCCTGAGGAAACTGATAACTGTGTTTTTTGGGAAACAATAAACTGCATCTTTTCTTCTGCAGAACACTCATTGTGTAACTCATTTTGGGCCCAGCCTGACTTCTAAAGCTTTTGATAGTGGTGGGGGGCTTCCCATTTTTGTTTGTCTGCTAATGTTAATAACACTGAAATTTTATTCTTCATCCCATATAATTCACCCTCTACCTCTTTTTTTCACCCACAAAATGTACTAATCAAAAATCATGCTTTGTGTGCATTTAAACAAAATAAAAGTTTGTGCAGCAAGGTATTTGTCAAACATCCTCTCTGTGTTAGTTTGTACATGAGGAATCACAACCTCTGAGTGTAAGAAAGGACACAAATCCTTTTTTCCAGATTCTTCC
>NW_020917890.1:424-2331 GCF_003984885.1 Neopelma chrysocephalum | reverse complement strand
GGGGAAAGGCAGGAAACGTGAAGGGACAAAATGGCGGGAAAGGTGAGAGGAAAACGGTGGGAAATGAGAGGGGAAAAGGGCGGGAAAGGTGAGGGGAAAAACGTGGGAAATGTGAGGGAGAAATGGAGGGAAATGTGAGGGGAAAAGGGTGGGAAAGGTGAGGGGAAAAGGAGAAAAATGTGAGGGGAAAAGGAGAAAAATGTGAGGAGGAAATGGAGGGAAATATGAAAAGAAGAAACACCTCCCCAAATATTTTGGGGCCCCGCTGACCCCTGGGTGGTGGAAGCCGTCATGCTGACCGCCATGATGGTGGCGTTGGTCAGGATCTGCTGCACGTTCTCGTTATTCTTGCTCTTGTCCAGGGAATTCCCCAATTCCTGAAGGAACCCCCAAAATTAGGGGAGGAAAAAAGGGGGGGTGACTCCCCCTAGGGACCTCAAAACCCCCCCAGGGACCCCAAAACCCCCAGGGGAACTCAAAGTCACCACAAGGGGACACAGAAATAAAAGAGAGAAAGAGGAAAAGGGGAATTCGGGGGGATTTGGGGGGTCCCACAGGGAATTTGGGGGGTCCCAAGAGGAGTTTGGGGGGTCCTGAGAGGGTTTGGAGGGGGTCCCAGGTAGGATTTAGGGGGTCCCAGATGTGTTTTGAGGGGTCTCAGGAGTGTTTTAGGGAGTTCCAGGTGTGATTTGGGTGGTGCTAGGTGGGATTTGGGGGTCCCAGGGTGTATTTTGGGGGTCCCAGGGGGTGTTTGGGGGGGGTCCTAGCTCACCTTGACCATCCGGATATAATCCAGCGCGTTCGGCACCAGCGATTCCAGCTCCGGGAATCTCTTGGAATATTTGTCCCAGACAAACTTGTGGATGATGTCTGGGGGAGAGAGGGGGTCCCAAAATCCACCTCAGCCCCTGAAACCCCCGCCCAGAAACGCCCCCCGGGACCCCCCCGAGATCCCCCCCAGAGCTCACTCAGCTTGTTCTCAATCTCCACCATCAGGTTGTTGGCGTCGACAATCACTCAGTACTCAGGGGCTGCCTCCACCGGGCCCAAAACTGCCCAAAAAACGGGGGAAATCGACCCAAAATTCCCTTGGGAAACCCTTAAGCCTACCCAGGATCCTCCCAAAAAAAACCCCAGGATTCCCTAAATCCTCCCCAGGACCCCCCAAATCCCACCCAGGAAGCCCCCCAAACTGATATTTCGGAGCTGCCTCCACCAAGCCCCAAACTGCCCCAAACCAGGGGAAATCGGCCCAAAATAACCCTGGGAAACCCTCAAACCCACCCAGGATCCCCTAAATCCCCACGGAGAACCCTAAAAACCCAACTGAGACCCCACACAACCCACCCAGGACCCCCCAAATCCCTTCTGCGACCCCCCAAACCTGATATTCCAGCGCTGCCTCCACCAGCCCAAAATTGCCCAAAAATGGGAAAATTGGCCCAAATTTCCCCAGAAATCCCCTTCTCAGTCCCCCAAATCCCCTTGGAGACCCCTTCAAACTCACCCAGGACCCCCTAAAACTCGCCCAGGATCCCCCAAACTCACCTGGGATCCCCCAAAACCTCCCAAATCCTCACTAGGACCCCCCAAAATTCCCCCCCCAAGGGACCCCCCCCTCAAATCCCACCCGAGACCCCAAAATCTTCCCCCAAATTCCCCCAGAGACCCCCCAAAACCTCCCAGACCCCACCTAGGACCCCCCCAAATTCCTCTAATCCCCCCCAAGGACCCCCGACATTCCCCCAATGACCCCCTAAAACCCACCTGAGACCCCAAAATCCGCCCCAAAATTCCCCCAACTGGGAGGGGAAAAGGGAGGGAAATGTGAGGGGACAAAATGGCGGGAAATGTGAGGGGAAAAGGGAGGGAAACATGAGAGGAAAATGGCAGGAAATGTGAGGGGA
>NW_020917890.1:0-324 GCF_003984885.1 Neopelma chrysocephalum | reverse complement strand
AGGGAAACGTGAGGGGGAAAAGGGAGGGAAATGTGAGGGGAAAAGGGCAGGAAACGTGAGGGGAAAAGGGAGGGAAAGGTGAGGGGACAAAATGGCGGGAAATGTGAAATGGGAAATTTGGATGCCCCAAACCTGTTTTTTGGGGGCAATTTTGGGGGATTTGGGGGTGGGGGAAGGTTGGGCAGTTGTGGGGGGCGGGGGAGGGAGGGGGGACCCCATTTTGAGGGGGTTTTGGGGGGTTTTTGGGGTCACCTTCGGCAGCTTTGGGCTGTTTGCTGATGTACTCCTCGATCTTCTGCATGATCTCGGCAAACTGGGGGGGGG
>NW_020917889.1:620-1600 GCF_003984885.1 Neopelma chrysocephalum | reverse complement strand
CTTCTGTGCCCTGCAGGTTTTGGCAGATTTGCAAGAGCAGGGGAATCATTGCCTGCAGCCCCTTTGCACTGTAGGAAATGGGAGCACTGTGCACATCCTGCTGCCTCCAGATTCCATTCTGGGGGTGGGAACAACCCTGTGGGGAGCAAAGAAATGCCTGGTTCTGCAGCTCCTGCAGATGCTCAAGGGGCAGCAGGACCAAGTCAGGGGCCTGGGGAGGCCTGGGGGGCTTTGGGGTCCAGGAGGGTCCTGGGGGAGCTGGGGAGGGGCTTTGGGGATTGGGGGTACAGACCAGGACAAACCAGGACAGACCAGAACAGATCAGTACCTCCTCACTGCTCCCCAGATCTCTCCTGGAGCTGGGCCACGTTGTCGTGGGACACCTGAGTGCCCTCCAGTGCCCTCCCAGTACAGCCCAGTGCCCCCAGTACAGCCCACTGTGTTCCTGTCCCAGGGTGCCGGGTGATCCCTCTTTAGGGGGTTGGAAGGGATTTGAGGGGGAGGCTGGGGGAGATTTGGGGGGATCTGAGGGGAGTTGGATGGAGATTTGGAGGGGTTTGGGGGATTTTGGGTGCATTTGGGGGAATTAAAAGGGTCTTGGGGGCATTGAGGAGTCAAAGGTATTCGGGGGGAGGGGATTAAAGGAAAAAAAAGGGGGGTTGGCGGACATTTAGGGGGGGTTAAGGGGGCCTAGAGCAGGAGAGGAGCGGCTTCCCTACGAGCAGGTGAGTCCTGAGACCCCCCTCGTGTCCCCAAGACCCTTCTGGTGTCCCCAATTCCCCCCTTGACATCTCCAATTCCACTGTCCCTAATCCCCTCCCCACTGTCCTCAAACCCCATTCCTAATGTCCCCAATCCTCCATCTTCCCTCAGGAGCCCCCCCTGGACCCTCTGACCGAAAACACCCCCCATCCCATGCTCACAGAAAAGCCAAGGGCATCTGGGGACATGCTGGGAACAGTTGTGGGGCTTTGGGAGGG
>NW_020917889.1:0-520 GCF_003984885.1 Neopelma chrysocephalum | reverse complement strand
CCCCCAGCCTCCCCCTCAAATCCCTTCCAACCCCCTAAAGAGGGATCACCCGGCACCCTGGGACAGGAACACAGTGGGCTGTACTGGGAGCATTGGGCTGTACTGGGAGGGCACTGGGGGGTTCAGGTGTCCCAAGACAACGTGTCCCAGCTCCAGGAGAGATCTGGGGAGCAGTGAGGAGGTACTGGTCTGTCCTGGTCTGTGCTGTTTGTACCCCCAATCCCCAAAGCCCCTCCCCAGCTCCCCCAGGACCCTCCTGGACCCCACAGCCCCCCAAAGCCCCCCAGGCCCTTGACTTGGTCCTGCTGCCCCTTGAGCATCTGCAGCTGCTGCAGAACCAGGCATTTCTTTGCTCCCCACAGGGTCGTTCCCACCCCCAGAATGGAATCTGGAGGCAGCAGGATGTGCACAGTGCTCCCATTTCCTACAGTGCAAAGGGGCTGCAGGGAATGATTCCCCTGCTCTTGCAAATCTGCCAAAACCCGCAGGGCACAGAAGGGGGAGCTTCAGGAATTTGCTG
>NW_020917888.1:358-1533 GCF_003984885.1 Neopelma chrysocephalum | reverse complement strand
CCCCCCCAGGGCTCCCCTGCTGCTGCCTCTGCTCCTGGCCCTGCCTTTGCTGCTCCCTTGGCTGGGCCAGCAGCTGCAGGGGGGGGATGGCAGCAGCTTCAGCTCCACGGCACTTCCTGGGGGGAGCTCAGCCCGGGGGGGACGGGCAGGGACCTGATGGGGATGGACAGGGGCCCAGCAGGGACAGCCAGGGCCTGCAGGGGAAGGCACAGGGACAACCTGGCCCCCCACACTGCCAGGGCTGTCTCTGCTCCTCCTTGCAGGCTCCGTGGCCAGGCACAGTTTGTGTTCCTGGGTGCCACCATCTCAGCACTTGGAGCCGCTCAAATCAGCGCCCGCAGCTCTGCAGCAAAGCCCCAGCTCACCTGGCACACAGGGGATGGACACAGCACCTTCTCTGGGATGGGCACTCACAGCTTTTTCCTCTTCCCCACCACAGGGCTCTCCTTCCTCCGCAGCACCTCTGCCTTGCACTTATTCTCAGGCTCACCTCAGGGACAGCTCTGGGCTCACCTCTGCGCCACTTCTCAGCCTCACCTCAGGGCCTGGGCTCAAGGACAGGAACCTGCAGGGAGGGGACATGATGTGCAAGCTGAGGGCTGCCTGCTTGCACTGGCCTCTGGGCTTCTTTCTCTTTCTAGAACCATCCCAGAACTCAGCCTGCTTTTCTAACACCACACATTTACAGACTAACCTTGCAGATATATAAGGACAGACATCTCTATCACCCTGTGGACAGGGTCCTTCTGCAGAGCCCTCCTGCCTTCCAACACATCAACACACCCCCAGCTTGGTGTCAGCTGCACATTTGCTGATGAAATGCCTGGTTCTGCAGCAGCTGCAGATGCTCAAGGGGCAGCAGGACCAAGTCAGGGGCCTCGGGGGGCCTGGGGTCTTTGGGGTCTGGGAGGGTCCTGGGGGAGCTGGGGAGGGGCTTTGGGGATTGGGGGTACAGACCAGGACAGACCAGTACCTCCTCACTGTTCCCCAGATCTCTCCTGGTGCTGGGCCACATTGTCGTGGGACACCTGACCCCCCCCCCCAGTGCCCTCCCAGTCCAGCCCAGTGCCTCCAGTACAGCCCACTGTGTTCCTGTCCCACAGTGCCAGGTGATCCCTCTTTGGGGGTGTTGGAAGGGATTTAAGGGGGGGCTTGGGATGATTTGGGAGGATCTG
>NW_020917888.1:0-258 GCF_003984885.1 Neopelma chrysocephalum | reverse complement strand
CTCCTGGTGCTGGGCCACATTGTCGTGGGACACCTGACCCCCCCCCCAGTGCCCTCCCAGTCCAGCCCAGTGCCTCCAGTACAGCCCACTGTGTTCCTGTCCCACAGTGCCAGGTGATCCCTCTTTGGGGGTGTTGGAAGGGATTTAAGGGGGGGCTTGGGATGATTTGGGAGGATCTGTGGGGTGTTGGATGAGGAACTGGTAGGGTTTGGGGGGGCTTTGGGTGCATTTAGGGGAGTTA
This sequence comes from Neopelma chrysocephalum, assembly GCF_003984885.1. NCBI lineage: Eukaryota > Metazoa > Chordata > Aves > Passeriformes > Pipridae > Neopelma > Neopelma chrysocephalum. The sequence continues at coordinate 17 of NW_020917888.1, read as the reverse complement.
AAAGGGGTCTTGGGAGG
>NW_020917887.1:430-2038 GCF_003984885.1 Neopelma chrysocephalum | reverse complement strand
GAAAAATCTTAATTTTTTGGCTCGAAAACCCCCCATTTTCGGGGGGTTCAGAAGCCAATTTTTAGGCCCAAAAACCCCAATTTTTGGGGGTCCAGAACTCGATTTTTGGCTCGAAAAATCTTAATTTTTTGGCTCGGAACCCTCCAATTTTCGGGGGGTCCAGAAGCCAATTTTTAGGCCCAAAAACCCCAATTTTTGGGGGTCCAGAACTCGATTTTTGGCTCGAAAAATCTTAATTTTTTGGCTCGAAAACCCCCCATTTTCGGGGGTCCAGAACCCAATTTTTTGGGGTCCGAAATCCCCATTTTTGGGGTCTAAAACTCCGATTTTTTAGGGGGTCCGGAAACCCCGATTTTTGGAGCTGAAACCCCGATTTTTGGGGTCTAAAACCCCCAATTTTGGGGCCCCAAATCCCGATTTTCGGGGCCCCAAACTCCTCAATTTTAGACCCCCAAACCCCCGATTTTTTGGGCCCAAAACTCGCAATTTTTGGGGGTCCAGAACTCGATTTTTGGCTCGAAAAATCTTAATTTTTTGGCTCGGAACCCTCCAATTTTCGGGGGGTCCAGAATCCGATTTTTTGGGGTCCGAAATCCCCATTTTTGGGGTCTAAAACCCCGATTTTTTGGGGTCTCAAAACACCCGATTTTGGGGGTCGAAACTCCGATTTTTGGGGTCTAAAACCCCCAATTTTGGGGTCTAAAACCCCGATTTTTGGGGTCGAAAACCCCGATTTCCCCCTCCCCCCAAAACCCCGGTTTTTGGGTCAAACCCCCGATTTTTAGGACCCAAACCCCAATTTTCGGGTTGAAATCTCCATTTTTGGGGGTCCAGAAGCCAATTTTTGAGCCCCAAAACCCCAATTTTTGGGCTCCAGAACCCCAATTTTTTGGAGTCAAAAATCCCGATTTTTTTCCCCCCCCAAACCCCAAATTTTTGGGTCTAAACCCTCGATTTTTGGAGTCTAAAATCCTAATTTTTGGGGCCCCAAATCCCCGATTTTTGGGGTCTAAAACTCCAATTTTTGGCCCCCAAACCCCAATTTTTCAGCTCAAACCCCCAATTTTTGGGTCTAAATCCCCATTTTTCGGGGTCCAGAACTCGATTTTCAGCTGGAAAATCCCAATTTTTGGGGCCCAAAACCCCAATTTTTGGGTCTAAACCCCCAATTTTCTTCCCGAACCCCCCGATTTTCTCCCCGAAAATCCCATTTTTTGTCCCCAAAACCCCGATTTTTGGCCCCAATCCCCCGATTTTCGGGGTCCAGAACCCGATTTTCGGCTCGAAAACCCCAATTTTTAGGTCGAACCCCTCATTTTTCGGGGTCCAGAACCCGAGTTTTTGGGTCTAAACCCTCAATTTTTGGCTCGAAAATCCCAATTTTCGGCTCTAAACCCCCAATTTTCTCCCCGAAAATCCCAATTTTGGCCCCTAAAATCCCGATTTTTGGCTCGAACCCCCCAATTTTCTCCCCGAACCCCCCAATTTTCTCCCGGAAAATCCCAATTTTCGTCCCTAAAACCCGGATTTTCGACCCCAAACCCCCGATTTTCGGGGTCCAGAACCCGATTTTTTGGGTCTAAACCCCCAATTTTCGGCCCCAAACCC
>NW_020917887.1:0-420 GCF_003984885.1 Neopelma chrysocephalum | reverse complement strand
GAACCCGATTTTTTGGGTCTAAACCCCCAATTTTCGGCCCCAAACCCCCGATTTTCGGGGTCCGGAACCCGATTTTTTGGGTCTAAACCCCCCAATTTTCAGCTCGGACCCCCCCAATTTTCTCCCCGAACCCCCCGATTTTCTCCCCGAAAATCCCAATTTTCGTCCCTAAAACCCCAATTTTTGGCTCTAAACCCCCGATTTTCGGGTGCAACCCCCCGATTTTCGGGGCGCAGCCATGGGGTGGGACCCCCAAGGTGTGGGTCGGTTTTTGGGGTCGGTTTTGGGGGGTCTTTGCCGGGGGTCGGCGGCGCTTTTGGGGTTCGGGGGGTTCCCGCGGCTCCACTCGCTGATTTTGGGGGTCCTGGTGGGGGTCGGGCCCTTCCTGAGGATGAGGGGGGACCCCCACAGCGTCCTGGC
>NW_020917886.1:0-5405 GCF_003984885.1 Neopelma chrysocephalum | reverse complement strand
CCAGGGACGGGACAAGAGGAACGGGCAGGAACTGATGCCCAGAAAGTTCCACCTGGACAGGAGGAAGAACTTCATCCCTGAGCACTGAACAGGCTGCCCAGGGAGTCTCCCTCACTGGGGATATTCCAGAACCCTCTGGACACAATCCTGGGGCTGGAGCAGTGACCCACTGCGGGCCCTTCCAAGCTGACCCATCCCGGGATTCGGTGAAAAATGGGATCTCTGGGACACCCACTGAGGGCTGAGGGGGCTGTTCCATCACACCCCACCAGGGAAAGTGGTTTGAGATCCATCAGGAACTGCAGGGATGGGACACGGAGCGAGGGATACAAATCCAGAGGGGGGAAATTTAGGTTGGATATTGGGAAGGAATTCCTGGCTGGGGGGATGGGGAGGGGCTGGAACGGATTTCCCAGAGAAGCTGTGGCTGCCCCTGGATCCCTGGGAGTGTCCAAGGCCAGGTTGGAGCAACCTGGGATAGTGGAAGACATGGACAGGGAGTGGCCCTGGATGGGATTTAAGTTCCATTCCCACCCCTTAACATTCCACGATTCCAAAGATTCCAAACCCTTGTGCTGCTTGTGCCGAAAAGACACAAACCCAAACTTGGTTTTTTTTGGGGTTTCCCCCCATTTTTTAGGTATTTTTTCCCCTTCCACCCCCTCCCAGGAGCGGGTTGGGACTCTTCCACCCTCTGGAATATCAAACCTTGGCTGCTGGGAGTTGTTTTTCTTTACCTTGCTTAAAAAAACACAACAAACCCAAACCCAACCACCCAGAATTCCTGTCTGGACCTGCCCTTTGAAGTCTGCTCCGAGCTTTGTCAGGCAAAGGGGCTGGGCCCAGGCCTCTCCCCTGTCTCCCAGGGGATTCCTGTCCCGGCAGGTCCCGGCTGGAGATGCCAAAAGATTTGTGTTTTTACTCTTTGTTTGGCCCACTCGACGTTTTTATCCCTGGCGCCGCTGCAAAATCTCTGGAAATTAAAAAAAAGGGTTCTGGTGCTGGTAAAAATAAAACTGGAGCGGGTTTTGGGGGTTCCTACCTGTGCTAAACTCCTCCTGCTGGGAGGAGTGGAATTTTGGGGGGTGTGCCGAGCTGGGCACTGCTGGAGCACCAAACCCATTTCTCCTCCAGTCCCAGCTCGAGGCTTTGTTAAACTCGGCCTAAAGCTTCAGGAGCAATTCTGGACCCCGGGAGCTCATCTCTATTTTTTTTATCCCAGGGAGATGCCAACTAAAAATAAATCCAGGGATGAAGAGCCAGGAGCTGTGAAGGGAAGGGGTGAACCAGAGTCACACTCACAGAGGTGACACCGAAACGCTTCATGGTGGCACCAGACCGGGAAGTCCTGGGGATGTTTTCCCTGGGAATGTTTTCCCTGGGGATGTCCCGGAGGTGTCCCGTGTCCCGGAGCACCTCAGCTGGCCCGTGAAGTGTTTAATTGTCCCCTCTGATTCACCCCCAGGAGATCCCTGACTCCGAGGTGACACTTTGGGAGTGAATCATTCCCCGGGTGAGGTCACGGGCTGGGAACACGAGGGGCCCCATGGAATGATGCAACAGGGCTGCCTCTGGCACGGGAAGAGGGATCTGTGCCCTTGGAAAAGCGCCCTGTGTTCAGGGAAAGGGGTGGGAAAGGACTTAAGGGGATAACAAGCCCTAAAAGAAGCAGCTCTGGTTTGGAGTGGGGTGAGTTTTGTGGGGCAGTTGTGTCCCGATGGATCAGCCGGCACCAGGTGAAGGCAAAATCCATCCTGAGGGATGAGATGAGCTCCAGGAATCCATCCTGAGGGATGAGATGAGTTCCATTAATCTATCCTGAGGGAGCACCAGGAATCCATCCTGAGGGATGAGATAAGCCCCATAAATCCATCCCAAGAGATGGAGATGAGCACCAGGAATCCATTCTTAGGGATGAGATGAGCCCCATAGATCCATTCCAAGAGATGGAGATGAGCCCCATAAATCCATACTGAGGATGGAGATGGGCTCCATCAATCTATCCTGAGGGAGCACCAGGAATCCATCCTGAGGGACAGAGATGAGCACCAGGAATCCATCCTGAGGGATGAGATGAGCTCCATAAATCCATCCTGAGGGACGAGATGAGTGTCATAAATCCATCCTGAGGGAGCACCAGGAATCCATCCCCAGGGATGGAGTTGAGCACCAGGAATAACGGGAATCCATCCTGAGGGATGAGCACCACCAATCCATCCCCAGGGATGGAGATGAGCACCAGGAATTCATCTCAAGAAATGGAGATGAGCACCAGGAATCCATCCTGAGGAATGAGATGAACTCCGTAAATCCATCCTGAGGGATGAGATGAGCGCCATAAATCCATTCTGAGGGAGCACCAGGAATCCATTCTTAGGGATGAGATGAGCTCAAGGAATCCATTCTGAGGGATGAGCACCACAAATCCACCCTGAGGGATGGAGATAAGCACCAGGAATCCATTGTTAGGGATGAGATGAGCTCCATAAATCCATCCTGAGGGATGGAGCTGAGCACCAGGAATAACAGGAATCCATCCTGAGGGATGGAAATGAGCTCCATAAATCCATCCTGAGGATGGAGATGGGCTCCATCAATCTATCCTGAGGGAGCACCAGGAATCCATCCCCAGGGATGGAGATGAGCACAAGGAATAACAGGGATCCATCCTGAGGGATGAGCACCACAAATCCATCCCCAGGGATGGAGATGAGCACCAGGAATCCATCCTGAGGGATGAGCTTCACAGATCCATCCTGAGGGATGAGCACCACAAATCCATCCTGAGGGATGGAGATGAACACCAGGAACACCAGGAATCCATCCCCAGGGATGGAGATGAGCACCAGGAATTCATCCTGAGGGATGGAGATGAGCACCAGGAATTCATCCCAAGAAATGGAGATGAGCACCAGGAATCCATCCCAAGGGATGAGATGAGCACCAGGAATCCATCCCAAGGGATGAGATGAGCACCAGGAATCCATCCTGAGGAATGAGATGAGCTCCACAACTCCATCCCAAAGGATGAGCACCAGGAATCCATCCCCAGGGATGGAGATGAGCACCAGGAATTCAACTCAAGAAATGGAGATGAGCCCCAGGAATCCATCACAAGGGATGAGATGAGCATCACAATTTCATCCCAAAGCATGAGCACCAGGAATCCATCCCAAGGGATGGAAATGAGCACCAGGAATCCATCCTGAGGGAGCACCAGGAATCCATCCTGAGGGATGGAGCCCCATGTGACGGGTTCTTGCTGCCCTGACCTTGGAGAGGGTCCCGGTGAGGGACTCTGGAAAACCAAATCCCATGGAATAAGGAAGGAGAACTGTTCCCTGTGCAGCAGAAGCCACCAACCAGACTTTGGGATCCCCACATTCCCACTTTCCCTGTCACTCAGGACCTTCCCTTCCACCCAAACCATCTCCCTCTGTGCTCCCTGATCCCTCTGCCCTGGCTCCAAATCCTGGATTTTGCCCTCTCCTGCCCCTCCAACAGCCCAGTTCTTCCTCCTCTCCTGCCAAGAGGGATCGAAAACATCCCTCTCCCATCCCCACCCGGAGATTTTTCGCCGCCAGGAGCAAAATTCCTGCCTGATTCCCACTATCAAATGAAATTAGGGAGCTGGGAAGAGCTGGGATTCGAGAGGAGCCACCCAAGCCCTCGTTGTTGTTGTTGTTGGAGCCCTGGGGCCTCATACCTGCGACATTCCAAGTTATTCTGGGAAGGGCTGCCACTAAAAACAGGAATTCCCTCCGGGTTGTTGACGTGCCAGGGAGTTATTTCAGCCCCCCCCCAAAAGCATCATGGAATATATTTAAGGTTAATAAATGAATTCCATAGAAAACAGGCATCTGAATCCCGGCGTGCAATTCCAGACCCAGGGGAGGTTTTTTCCCAGTTGGAAAAGGACACTGGGCATCCAAGGGGTGCCAAGGGTGGGATGCAGGAATTTAGGATTAATAAACAATTAATTCCATAGAAAACAGGCATCTGAATCCCAATGTGCAAGGAATTTAAGATTAATAAACAGTTAATTCCATAGAAAACAGGCATCCAAATCCCAGTGTGCAATTCCAGACTGAGGGAAGTTTTTTCCCAATTAAAATGCTCCAGTTGTTGAAGGGACACTGGGCATCCAGGGGGTGCCAAGGGTGGGATGCAGGAATTATGCCCTGGAATTCTGACACTCCCGGCCTGATCCTGCCTTTTCTCTTGGCAAAACTCCTGGGAATGACGTGTTGGAGCAGCAGGAAGACACAAAACCCGAGGCCTGGATTGGGATTTTCAGCCTAAACCAGGCCTGGATTGGGATTTTTGGCCTAAAACAGCAGAAAATGGTCATTGCAGCACCTTCGGTGTCCTCACAGTCCAGGTCTGGCCACATTTCCAGCCCCAAAAATCACCCAGGACACCTCAGGATTCTTTGATTTTACACCCAGGACAGCTCAGGATTGCTCCATGTTATTCCCAGCCCTGCTGCTCACAAGATTCCAAGAAGAAAACATCCCATCCTGCCCTGGTTGGAGAAGAGAAAACTGAGCTGCACCTTCAGTGTCCTCACTGGTTCAGGTCTGGCCACATTTCCAGTCCCCAAAATCACCCACGACACCTCAGAATTCCTTGATTTTACTCCCAAGACACCTCAGGATTGCTCCATGTTATTCCCAACCCTGCCAGAAGGATTTTTCCTGCTGCTGACAAGATTCCAAGAAGAAAATACATCCCATCCTGCCCTGGTTGGAGAGGAGCAGACTGAGCTGCACCTTCAGTGTCCTCACAGTCCAGGTCTGGCCACATTTCCAGTCCTAAAAAATCACCCAGGACGCCTCAGAATTCCTTGATTTTACACCCAGGATGCCTCAGAATTCCTGGATTTTACACCCAGGACAGCTCAGGATTGCTCCATGTTATTCCCAACCCTGCCAGAAGGATTTTCCTGCTGCTGACAAGATTCCAAGAAGGAAACATCCCATCTTACACTGGCTGTGGAGGAGCAGACTGAGCTGGGAATTCCCCAGGGTATCCCTCAGTTTTCCCAGTTTTCCTTGGGAAAACTGACATCTGGATTTCTCGCTCCTTCCAAGAAAGAACCTGGGACATTTTAAATCCCTGTGGAGGCTCCAAAAGAACCAAAACATCCATTCCATGCCCATATTCCCAATCCTTGTTGGAGGGTTTGAAATCCTGTTTCCCGGGAGCCAAAATCCACCTCATCCCTCCCTTTTTTTTCCAGCTATTTTTACCCTGGAATTTAGAGTGCAACGTGCAGGACACGCTCCAGGACTGGGATAAATAAGGAATAAACCAGGACTGGGATAAATGAGGAATAAATCAGGACTGGGATAAATCAGGAATAAATCAGGTCTGGGATAAATAAGGAATAAATCAGGACTGGG
>NW_020917885.1:0-363 GCF_003984885.1 Neopelma chrysocephalum | reverse complement strand
CCCCAAAGCCTCCCTGTCCCCAGAGAGCAGAGCCACGGGGACCAGGGCAGGTCCCCCAGCAGGTCCCACTGCAAATGGCCCAGTTTGTGCTGCAGGGAGGAACAGGCAAGGAGCCAGCTTGGGAGAAGATGCTCCAGGACAGGACTGAGTGTGTCCAAGACACAGGATTTGGGGCATGTGGGAAATAAAGAAGAGGGTTTTATTCCAAGCAGGGGTTTCCAGGGCTGCCTCGTGCCCAGACACCTGGGGGCCATTTTGTTTGGAAAGCTGAGGAGCCCTTTTGTGGTCAAGGACTAGTGGGCTGCTTGTGGTTCTGCTTCAAGTTCCTGATTGCTGCTGCTTACAGTCCTGCCTCCCTGCTGC
>NW_020917884.1:623-1605 GCF_003984885.1 Neopelma chrysocephalum | reverse complement strand
GAGCAGCCAAGGGAGCCCTCTCAGGGCTCTGTCCACGGATGGATTTGGATGGATTTGGATTATCCCTCCTTGCCAGGAGGAGACCAACCACGGGCTACGGGTTGGAGCCCCCGCGTCGAGCAGAGCTCAGCAAACACGCTCAGAGCGGGCTGGGGTTACTGAAACTGCAGCACAAGTCAAACACTACCTCCTAAAAGATTGAAAAAATATCTTTAAACAAAATAATGTGACATATTTACATAATTCCTTAAGTGCAAACTCTTGTCACAATTCACGCAGCCGAGCGCGATCTCGACTCCCTGTACAAGAAGGTGCTCTTTCGTTAATGAAAGAAGGACTCTACTCTGTTTTCCTGATTCAGTAACGTGTCTTTTGTGCAAGGCAGTAAAATTCCTGTTTCTTCCCAACGTAGTTCCGAAAGCAAAACCCTAAATGGAGCCGTCCTCCTCTTCCCCACGCGCCGTCCCGGTTACCGCACGACGAGGCAGGAGACGCAGAGCTTGGAGGGGCCGATGCAGTCATCGTGGCAGAAGGCCCCGCAGCCCTTGCACATGATCATGGCTTTCAACCTGCAGTAACACTTGGAAGGGGGGTCCTCCACGCCGCCGTCCTCGGCGAAGGCCTGCACCGGGAGGGGCTGCCCGTGCCCGCCAGAGCTCACGGCCTGGCCGGCGGGGATGGTGGTGACAGTCACGGAGAAGGACATGACGTTGCCCATGGAACTGGCCAGCTGGTCGCACTCGGACAGCCCCGTGATGAGCGAGCCCTGGCCCACGTCGGGCGAGGTGGAGACGTTTATGGTGCCGCTGTAGCTGGGCCCCAGGAGCTGCGCCCCGGAGCCCTTCGGGGGGTGAGGAGCGGGGACCAGCGGGGGCTGCGCCGAGTCCGGGGACGGGGCGGGAGGCCCGAAGAGCTCCGGGCTGCCGTGCATCCTGCCCCTCATGGCGTGGGCCATCTGCTCCTGCGCCGCCTGCAGCAGGTC
>NW_020917884.1:0-613 GCF_003984885.1 Neopelma chrysocephalum | reverse complement strand
ATTTCTGCTCCCTGAGGTGACACCTCACTGGTGTGACTGTGCCTGACTGTGTCTGACTGTGCTGTACCCCCAAGGACAGAGGGTCCCCATGTACAGAGTGGCTCTGAAGGCCCCTGAAGGTGTCACCTCACCTCCGGCCCTGCCTTGTTACTCAGCAGTTCCAGGACACGGGGTGGCCCCGGGCCAGCCCTGCTGTGCTGTGCCAGATGAGGAGACCACGCTGGACGGCTGCCAGCCACAGCCTGCACCCCACAGCCTGCACCCCACAGACTGCACCCCACAACCCACACCCCACTGTGGCTGTGGGGACCGGGCTGGGCATCCTGCTCTGCCAGGACAGCTGCCACGGGACACCCGCCGTGCCAGCCAGGGGCCAGCGTCCCCCCCACGGCTCTGCCCCGGTGGCACGTCCCAGCAGGTTCCCACGGGTCTCTGTGCAGGCATCCGGGCACGGCCACGCATCCCTGGGCATGATCACGCATCCCTGGGCACGGCCATGTGGCCCTGGGGCTCTGTAAGCCCCCGGGTCAGGGGGCTGGGGCTCTGTCCCCCTCCTGGATCAGGGGGCTGGGGCTCTGTCCCCCCCTGGATCAGGGGGCTGGGGCTCTGTCCC
>NW_020917883.1:232-2452 GCF_003984885.1 Neopelma chrysocephalum | reverse complement strand
GTGGGAGCGGGCGGGGCGGCGGCTCGGGCGGCGGCGGGGCCGTCCCGTGCTCAGGCAGCGCCGCGGGCAGCCCGGGCCGGGACCGAGGCCCCCCCGTTGCCAGGGCCCGGCCGCGTGGCGCTCGGCCCCGAGGGGGCGGGGCTTGGGCTGACCCCGCCCATGGGACCGCCCCCGGTCACGCCCCCAAGCCCCGTACCGGCGGTGCCGGGGGAGCCCCGTCCGTCCGTCCGTCCTGCCGTACCCCTGTCTGAGCCCCGTCCGTCCGTCCCGCCGTGACCCCGGGGCTGGGGGAGCCCCGTCCGTCCTGCCGTACCCCCAGTCTGAGCCCCGTCCGTCCCGCCGTGACCCCGGGGCTGGGCGAGCCCCGTCCGTCCCGCCGTACCCCCAGTCTGAGCCCCGGTCCCGGTGTGTCCTGCCGTGTCCCCGGTGCCAGCCCGGGCTCCTCTGCGCCCTGTCCCAGGTCCCAGCTCTGGTCCCGGTCCGGTTCCTCTGTGCCCTGTCCCAGCCCCAGCCCCGGCACCACCGTGTCCTCGGTCCTGGTCTGAGCCCGAGTCCTTCCTGCCGTGCCCCGGTGCCCCGGTGCCAGCTCCGGTGCCAGCCCCGGCTCCCCCGCCCCGTGCGGCCGGTGCCGATCCCCGGAGCCAAGGAGGACTCAGGGCGCGGGTGTCCGAGGTGCTTTATGAGGGCGCCCGGGCCGGCGGGCGAGGGATGGGGGGGCGGGCAGGGATTCCCGGTACCGGCAGGGAAAGGGGGTCCCGGGGCGCCGGGCCCCGGGGGAGGCCCGGGGGGGTCGGGCAGGGTCGGGGACAGCCCCGACCCCGCTGCTGGTTCCAGTTCCACACGTGTTTATCCACCTGCAGGGGCTCCGGTCACAGGGCGAGCACGGAGGGGAACACGGCCCCATCTGCGGGGACAGAGGGGGTCAGGGGGCGCGGGGAGGGGGCGCGGGGAGGGGGCGCGGGGAGGGGGAATAGGGGGGCCCTTACGCTTGGGGCTGCTCTGGCTGTCGGGCTCGGGCACCTTCCAGTCCAGCTTTCGGCCCTTCTCGTAGAGCCCCTTGAGCACCTTCCGGAACTCCTCGGGCTCGGAGCCCTGCGGGCTCAGCTCCAGGTACTTGCGGTAGAGCCGCAGCGCCGTCTGTGCGTCCTCGATGCTGTCGTGGGTTTCTCCCTGGATCTTCAGGTCTGGGGGGAGACCCCTCAGTCAGGGAGAGGCCTGGTGGGGACCCCCGGGGGGGGCTTTATGCCCCTGCTCCCGCCCCTCCCGGATCCAGGAGTTTGGCCACTGACCCAGGAAGTACCAGGCGAGGAAGCGCAGGGAGATCATCCTCTTCCTCGGGATGTGGAACAGGTACACGGTGTCGATCACCTGGTCCTTGGGCACCTGCAGAGCAGAGAGGGTCCTGCTGCCAGGGCAGGGGGGCTGCCGCGGAGGGGAGGGTGTGGAGGGGAGGGTCTTGCACGGCTCCTGCCCGGACCCGGGGGAGGGAGGGGGCTCAGTGCTGTCACCATCAGGTTGATGACACGGAAGTCCTTCTGCAGCCCGTGGCCCACGAACTTGACGCCCACGTCGATGAGGAAACGCAGCTTCAGGTAAGTGGATTTGAGGGTGGTCAAGTGCTTGGAGGAGATCTTGGCATCCAGGTCTCCCGGCTTGATCCCGGAGTACTGGGTCAGGTAATCCACCACCTGCAGAGAGCAGGGCCCGTGGGGGTGGGCTGGGAGGGCTGAGGGGCTCAACCCCCTCCCCAATTCCCCTGCCAGCAGCCTGGGCAGGGGGCTGTCACTGCAGGTGCCCCTCCACGGAGAGGGACAACAGAGCACCCAGGTGTCCAGGTGAGGTCACCACAGGGGACACAGGTGTCCATGGGGAGCACCCAGGTGTCTGTCTGTCACAGGTGTCCGGCTGAGGTGACCTGTCACCAGTACAGTGGGTGCCTGTCCTCCCTGGGGAGCCGCGTGAGGCCAGGTGGGTGCCCCGTACCTGCTCCTGGGTGGAGATGTAGTCGTCGATGAAGGGGACCCCCTCGTTGGGGCCCTGCCCGCGCACGCAGGTGATCCGGGCCACCGACATCTGGCTGGGCTTGATGGTGGATTTGGTGCCGTCGCTGCGCAGCTCGGCCTCCTCCTGAGACAGGGGGACAGGGGAGGTGGTGACCCACCCTCCCCAGCCCCAGAATCACAGAATATCCAGAACGGGCTGCCCTCGTGCCCCGGCCCC
>NW_020917883.1:0-222 GCF_003984885.1 Neopelma chrysocephalum | reverse complement strand
GCGCAGCAGCCCCGCTCGCAGTGCCCATGCCACAAGCCACGCCGTGCTCCGTGCCCGAGGACACGCGTTAGTGACCCCGGGGCCGTGCCCAGCCCTGCCCCTCCCCGTGGCTCGCTCCGTGCCCGGGAGCCCCGCTCGGGGTTAGTGTCCCGTGGGCAGCCAGTGACACTCCATGCACACGGCAAACCACAAAATACCCTGGTCGTTCTTGAGGAGCGGCTG
>NW_020917882.1:0-407 GCF_003984885.1 Neopelma chrysocephalum | reverse complement strand
CATATTCCCCCCATCCTGTGTCTCACATCCCCACATCCCACATCCCTCCATGTCCCCCCGTGTCCCCTCGTGTCCCCAGGACCAACCTGCCGCCCCCTGGCAGCGGGGTGGAGCTGGGCCAGTGCCGCTTCCACCCGCAGCTGCAGCCCCTGTGCCCCATCCTGCGCCTGGGGGACGTGGCGCGCCTGGCCGGGCAGGACTTCCCTGCGCTGGCTGCCACCGTGAGCGGGGGCACGGGGGGCACGGGGGGCACGGGGGGGGAAAAGGGAGAGTGTGGGGACATGGGGGCACAGGTGGGTGGGATGTGAGGGCATGGGGACGTGGGACTTGGTGACACAAAGACTCGGGACGTGGGGATGCAGGGATGTGGGATGTGGGGATGTGAGACACAGGATGGGGGGAATATG
>NW_020917881.1:0-809 GCF_003984885.1 Neopelma chrysocephalum | reverse complement strand
TCTCCCCTGTCCTTCTTCATCTGCCTGAGACGAATGCCTCTCTCCCAATTCTTCGGGAAAAGGGATATGAGTCCTGCTGGGCAGCAACCCAGGATCTCTGGCTGTGCTTTTCTCTGTTGGGAAAATGCACAGTGTGAGAGAGGAACGTGACTCCAGCCGGGATGCTGCATATCCCAGCCCCAGCAGTGGCAAGGAGAACATATTCCCTAGGGAATTTGCGGAGGGATGAGCAGGGAACAGGATGAAAACTCAGTAGGTGACGCTCACGCACAGGCAGGGAGCACACGGAGCAACCAGCAGAGTGCTGCCTGCGAGTGGTACGGTTGAGAGAGCCCTGGCCCACCTATCTGAAAGGGCAGCTGAAGGTGTGGGGGCTTGGCAGATGGAGACCCTTACTCCCAGCCCCTTCTCTAGATCAACTCCCGAGCGATCCCAAGCACCCATCACACAACAGGAAACTTACTGTACTATTTGGTTACGTCTAAAATGGCGTTTTCCATACAAAACATTTATGAGGAGGTGAAAAACGATGGAATAATGAGAATGGTAAGAGTTAGAGCATTCCAGTGGAAGTGCTGCACCTCGTCAGGGTGTAAAATAGACTTCTAGGCAAGTGGAGGGTCCTGAGGTTTTCACAGTCTTCCCAGGTGGAAGAGCACCATCAAGCTCACCCTCCCTATGCCTGTGTTCTCCTGACATGGGTCTGCCCTCTTAGGTATCAGAGCAGAGATAAAACATTTGACAGGAAGGTGGGGAGTCTGCTTTGGTACTGAGAGCATAATGAAGGATAGTCCTGCAACCCTCCTTCT
>NW_020917880.1:0-470 GCF_003984885.1 Neopelma chrysocephalum | reverse complement strand
CAGGAATGGTCCTGCCCCGGCCCGCCCCCGAGCCTGCACCGCCTCCTAAATCGGCACTGCCCTACCGACATGGGCTTCTGTCTCGCAGTTGTTGCTATAGCAACAGAGTCCAGAAGCGGCCGAAAACCGGGAAAGATACTTTTTGCAACAGCGAGAAAGGAAACTCAAAGGAGTGGCCCTGTCCCTGCAGTGAAGTGGGTTCCCAAAGAGAGCCCGACAGAAATAGACACAGTATGGAAGGCTGATCGCTGTGGCCCCTCCCCTCGCCTGTTAGACTGGCTAACACGGAAAGGGGGGGGAAAAGAAAAACTAGCTATATTAGCCCCTGTGTTCCAGACCTATTTCAGGCTCACAAGCTCTGAATATTCCTGCCCTCCTGTGCCCTGACTGAATTTCAAGGAACTGTGGCAAAATTTAAAAGAGAGATCACTGTTTTGCTTTGAGTGAGAACTAACAATGTATCAGAAATT
>NW_020917879.1:0-783 GCF_003984885.1 Neopelma chrysocephalum | reverse complement strand
GGGTGTGGACACGGTGCTTGACCGCGGTGCTCGGACATGGTGCATGGATGTGGTGCTCGGGCATGGTGCTTGACCATGTCATGGACATGGTGCATGGATATGGTGCTCGGGCACGGTGCTCAGCCATGCACCATGGACGTGGTGCTCGGGCACGGTGCTTGACCATGTCATGGACGTGGTGCATGGACGTGGTGCTCAGGCACGGTGCTCAGCCATGCACCATGGATGTGATGCTTGGGGACAGTGCGTGGACATGGTGCTCAGGCACGGTGCTTGACCATGTGTCATGGACATGGTGCATGGACGTGGTGCTCAGGCACGGTGCTTGACCACATGTCATGGACATGGTGCATGGACATGGTGCTCGGGCACGGTGCTCAGCCATGCACCATGGACGTGATGCTTGGGGACAGTGCGTGGACATGGTGCTCTGCTTGGTGCTTGGACTTGGTGCTTGACCACATGTCATGGACATGGTGGACGGACACGGTGCTCAGATGTGGTGTGTGAACATGGTGCTTGACCACAGTGCTTGGACTTGGTGCATGGACTCAGTGCTCAACCACGATGTGTGAACACGGTGCTCGACCACGGTGCTCAGCCAAGGGGTGTGGACGTGGTGCTCGGGCATGGTGCATGGCCATGGTGCTCGGGCACGGTGCTCAGACGTGGTGCTCTGCTTGGTGCTTGGACTTATTGCATGGACTCAGAGCTTGGGCAGCGGTGCTCGGCCACGTGTCATGGGTGTGGTGCTCAGCCGTGATGGGTGGACGTGGCACTCGG
>NW_020917878.1:148-382 GCF_003984885.1 Neopelma chrysocephalum | reverse complement strand
GTTCCCACCCCCAGAATGGAATCTGGAGGCAGCAGGATGTGCACAGTGCTCCCATTTCCTACAGTGCAAAGGGGCTGCAGGGAATGATTCCCCTGCTCTTGCAAATCTGCCAAAACCTGCAGGGCACAGAAGTGGGAGCTTCAGGAATTTGCTGGCCTTGGGAGTGGAGCTAACAGGGTATTGAGAGGAACATATCCCTCAAATACAATCTCTCTGCATACACAATATCTGTCT
>NW_020917877.1:745-1268 GCF_003984885.1 Neopelma chrysocephalum | reverse complement strand
TGTCCCCTCCGTGTCCCCCCAGAATGTCCCCTCCCCGTGTCCCCCCCCATGTCCCCCCAGAATGTCCCCCCCTTCATGTCCCCAATGTCCCCTTGGTGTCCCCGCAGGGGAAGGAGTTCGAGACGCGGCTGAAGGAGAAGAAACCGGGAGATCTCTCGGATGAGCTCAGGATCGCACTGGGAATGCCCGTGGGACCAGTAAGGGATACTGGGAACACTGGGAATGGGATTGGGAGCACTGGGAATGGCACCGGGAGCACTGGGAATGGCACTGGGAACACTGGGAACACTGGGAATGGCACTGGGAACACTGGGAATGCCCGTGGGACCAGTAAGGGACACTGGGAATGGCACTGGGAACACTGGGAATGGCACTGGGAACACTGGGAATGCCTGTGGGACCAGTAAGGGACACTGGGAATGGCACTGGGAACACTGGGAATGCCCGTGGGACCAGTAATGGATACTGAGAACGCTGGGAATGGCACTGGGAATGGCACTGGGGTCCCTGGGTGCTGGGGGGG
>NW_020917877.1:0-645 GCF_003984885.1 Neopelma chrysocephalum | reverse complement strand
TGGGGGGTCCCTGGGTGCTGGGAGGAGGTTAGTGGGTGCTGAGGGGGCTCCCCTGGGTGCTGGGGGAGTCCCTGGGTGCTGGAGACCCCCAGTCTTTGAGGTGACCGGGGGTGGTCCCTGGATGCTGGGGGGGTCCCTGGGTGCTGGGGGTGTTCCAGGGGTGCTGGGGGGGCCCCCCTGGGTGCTGAGGAGGGGGTCCCTGGGTGCTGGGGGGGCACGTGTGGATGCTGGGGGGGTCCCTGAGTGCTGGAGACCCCCAGTCTTCGAGGTGACTGGGGGGGTCCCTGGATGCTGGGGGGGGTCCCTGGGTGCTGGGGGGGGTCCCTGAGTGCCGAGGGGCCCCCCTGGGTGCTGACCCCCCCCTCTCTTTCCCCCCCAGAACGCCCACAAGGTGCCCCCCCCGTGGCTGATCGCGATGCAGCGCTACGGACCCCCCCCCCTCCTACCCCAACCTCAAGATCCCGGGGCTCAACTCCCCCATCCCAGAGGTGAGAGAGGGAATTTGGGGGGCTTGGGGGGTTTTGGGGGGGGTTGGGGGTCTCAATTCCCCCATCCCGGAGGTGAGAGCAGGAATTTGGGGGGGTTGGGGGGGTTTGGGGGCTCAACTGCCCCATCCATGAGGTGAGGGGGGGATTTGGGGGGGGG
>NW_020917876.1:122-413 GCF_003984885.1 Neopelma chrysocephalum | reverse complement strand
GGGGACATCATTGGGGACATTGGGGTCATTGGGGACATTGGGGACACGCAGGGCCACCAACCAGAGCAAGTGCTTCGGTACGAGAGGGGATATGGGGACATGGGGACATCATTGGGGTCATTGGGGACATCACACAGGGACAGGGCCACCAACCAGAGCAAGTGCTTCGGTATGAGAGGGGACATTGGGGACATCATTGGGGACATTGGGGACATCATTGGAGACACTGGGACATCACACAGGGACAGGGCCACCAACCAGAGCAAGTGCTTCGGTATGAGAGGGGACATT
>NW_020917876.1:0-112 GCF_003984885.1 Neopelma chrysocephalum | reverse complement strand
ACAGGGCCACCAACCAGAGCAAGTGCTTCGGTGAGGGGACATTGGGGACATCATTGGGGACATTGGGGACATCAGTGGGGACAGGGCCACCAACCAGAGCAAGTGCTTCGGT
>NW_020917875.1:186-875 GCF_003984885.1 Neopelma chrysocephalum | reverse complement strand
CCCAAAATCCCCCCGTTTCCCCCCAAATAACTCACCCTCTGCCAGCTTGGCCATGAGCTGCAGCCTCCCCGCCGCCGTGCCCAGCTCAGGTGGGTCGTCGCCGACTCCTCCCCCCGCACCTGTAGCTCCGCCCACACCTGCGTTGGCCCCGCCCTCGGGGAAGGTGACGTCGGTGGAGCCGTCGGGGCGTTCGGTCACCTGCCCCACCCTCATGGGCCTCCCCGCCAGCTCGAACCCGTTCAGCTGCTCCAGGGCACGGCGGGCACACTCCGCCTCCGAAAACTGCGGGTACAACACACCTGAGCTCACCTGGGCACACCTGGGGGCACTTAGAGGTGGTTTGGGGTCTCTAGAGGGGATTTTGGGGCGTTTAGGGGCGGTTTGGGGTCTTAAAAGGGGATTTTGGGGCGAGTTCTGGGGTCACCTGTGCTCACCTGGGACTCACCTGGGCACACCTGGGGTCACTTAGAGGTGGTTTGGGGTCATTTAGGGGCGGTTTGGGGTCTCAAAAGGGGATTTTGTGGGAGTTTTGGGGTCACCTGTGCTCACCTGAGCTCACCTGGAAACACAGGTGAGACACACCTGAGGTCACCTGGGGTCACCTGAGCAGGTCTAGAGGTGGTTTGGGGTCATTTAGAGGCAGTTTGGGGTCTCAAAAGGGGATTTTGGGGCGAGTTTTGGGGTCACCT
>NW_020917875.1:0-176 GCF_003984885.1 Neopelma chrysocephalum | reverse complement strand
CTCACCTGGGACTCACCTGGGCACACCTGGGCACAGGTGAGGGCACCCGGGCACACCCAGGGGGGGTTTGGGGGCGTTTAAAGGTGGTTTGGGGTCGTTTAGAGGTGATTTGGGGTCTCTAAAGGGGATTTTGGGGGAGTTTTGGGGTCACCTGTGCTCACCTGAGCTCACCTGGG
>NW_020917874.1:842-1211 GCF_003984885.1 Neopelma chrysocephalum | reverse complement strand
GCTGTGCGGTGTCGCTGTCGCAGCCCCACAGACTCTCCCCCAGTCGAGGGCTGGGTGGGATCGGGTTGGGGTCTGTGGGGGCAGGAACTGTTGGGGACAGTTTGGAAGCTCCGGGATGGGGTTCCGGGAGGTCCCTCCCGTTGGAGCGTCCCGGGGGGACGCAGGAGCTTTGGAATTGGCTCGGGGATTGGCTGGGGGCCCTATAGGGGATCTGGGGTCCCTGTAATGGGTCTGGGGTCCCTATAGGGGATCTAGGGTCCCTGTAATGGGTCTGGGGTCCCTATAGGGGATCTGGAGTCCCTGTAATGGGTCTGGGGTCCCCATAGGGGATCTGGGGTCCCCGTAATGGCTCTGGGGTCTCTATAGGGG
>NW_020917874.1:0-832 GCF_003984885.1 Neopelma chrysocephalum | reverse complement strand
ATAGGGGATCTGGGGTCCCCGTAATGGCTCTGGGGTCTCTATAGGGGATCTGGGGTCCCTATAGGGGGATTTTTGAGGATTTGAGGGCATTTGGGGGGAATTTGGGACCATTTTGGGCTTTTTTTGACCATTTTTAGGAGGATTTTGGGTCATTTGGGTTTTTTTGTTGTTTTCTGGGGTCTTTTGATGGGGTCTTTTGGCCTTTTTGGGCAGTTTGGGGCTTTTTGGGGACTTTGATGATTTGGGGTGTTTTTGGGCTGAAAGGCTCCAGTTTTGGGTGTTTTTTTCCCAGATCTCCTGTTGCAGTTGCTGGTGATGGGCAGCGCCGGGCCCGGCCAATCCTGTTTGCTGCTTCCCTTCCTGGAGACCAGGGCAGCACTTTGGGGCCAAATCCACCCCTTTGGGGCTTTGGGGGCCTTTGGGGCTTTGGGGGGAATTTGGGGGTTGTTTGGAGGTTTTTAGGGGCTTTATTTGGGGGAGGTTGGGGCATTTTTAGGGTTTGTATTTTAGGGGTTTATTTTTGATTTTCTGGTCATTTTGAGGGTTTTTTTGGTGGGTTTTGGGGCAATTTGGGGGAATTTTGAGGAATTTTGGGGATTTGGGGCAATTTGGGCTTTTTTGGAGCTTTTTTGGATTTTTTGTTGGGTTTTGGAGCTTTTTGGGTGTTTTTTTGGTGGGATTTTTGGGGAGGGAGGAATTCGGGGGTTTTTGGAGGGGAGACTTTTCAGTAATTTGGGGCTATTTTGTGTCATTTTGGGGGGAGTTTGGTGCAGTTTTTGGGCGGTTTTGGGGCAGTTTTAGAGCAGTTTTTGGGGTGATTTTGGGGTCAGTT
>NW_020917873.1:0-2241 GCF_003984885.1 Neopelma chrysocephalum | reverse complement strand
AGATGGGACACTGTGGGGCCTTCCAACCTGAGCCATCCTGGGATTCTGTGATATGACACAAACTGTTAGAAAAAGTGCTTGGGAGGAAAAACAGCACAATCCTTAATGGATGCTCCCGGTGACCTGTGTGGTGACAGTCATTAAATAAAGGCAGCTTTCAAATATTCCTGTGCAGGAATAACCTGAACTGGAAAATGGGGAAGCACAGAGTGGGGCTTCAAACAACAGGCCCACCTGGACCCAAATGCTTCCTTACTGTGTCTCCTTCCTGGAAGGAAAGGAAAGGGGAACAGAACAGAGGCATCCCAGTCATTTTGCTTTGATTTGGCTTCACTCCTGTTTGTTTTGGCCCTGTTTGGACCTGTTAGAAGGTGCATTGACAGGGGCCCCTGGGTTGTCCATGTTCCAGAAGGCCTGTTAAATGCAGGTCCTCATGGACACAGGGAATGGAGCCAGCCTGGACAGCAATAAAACAGAGTTCAGAACCTCTCTGATTCTCCCACCTTACAAAGAATGGGAGCCTTATGAACAGAGGTCCCTTGGAGTGATGAAGGCACATCTGTCTCCAAACCCAACAAGATCTTTGGCAGGGACAGGTGTGACCCCAGCAGGGTAATTGCAATTTGGGACTCAGAAGTCGGGCCCTGCTTCCTCTCTTCCGATGTGCTGAAGGGTTGAGGGCTGGGAATCACCCACAGTGGCACTGAATCATGGAATGGTTTGGGTGGGAAGGGACCTTGCAGCTCATCTTGTGCCACCCCCTGCCATGGGCAGGGACACCTGCCACCAAGTTGCTCCAACCTGGCCCTGAACACTTCCAGGGATGGGGCATCTCTGATGTTGGAACATATCCAGCCTCAGGAGAGGCATCAGAGGACAGCTGTCTAATCCAAAGCTTTTTTTCTCCCGGGATCCCTGGTGTGGATGAAATTAAAATGAGGAAGCCAAGCAGATCTGTGTCCCTCGGCCCAGGAGCCCTGGGTGGTTCCCATCCCCCCCGACAAAACCCCCGTGGCAATATTTTGGCAGTGCCATCGTGCCCCACTCACATCAGTATTTGCCTCTGGGCCCTGTCCTGCTGCTGGAACCTGGAGATTTTCTGAATGTCAACAAGTTCCAGGCTGTAATTTTCGTATCAAAATATTCCTTTGATGGGTTTTCAGCACAATATAATTTCTCCTGAAAAATTTCTCCAGCTTTTCAAGAGGAAAAAAAAAGAAAATACTTTTGTGATGAAAACATGAATGACAGGAAACTCAAATATTTTGCCTAAGCACCAGAATGTACATACTTGCTGTCTAAATAGCCCTAAAATCTGAAAAGGAGGGGGTTTTCCCCAATTTCCATTGGAGTAAAATGCAGTGGAAAGTTGGCATTGCCTTCTCTCCTGTGCAGTTTTGAATGATGGGCCAAGAAATGGCCCTGCTTCCTTCCCTGGCTGTGGGAGATGTTCCCAAGTGGAAATAAGGGATTTGATTTTGAGGATCATACAAGCAGGAGAGGTGCAGTTCCTCCTCCCGTGACAGTTCTGCTTGGGAAAGCACAGTTTGTCCATAGCAAGTCTGGATTCTGATAACTTATGAATTCCTTTTGTTATGGTTTTCTGATGGAAAATGGGGTCTGTTTTGTAAAAACATCTAGAAACTCGGAAAACAAATGGATTCAATTGCAAACTCTCCTCCCTCCTTTTTTCTGAAAAGTTGTGTTTTCTCAGGAATGCTGCGAAACGCTGAAGAAAAACTTAATTTCACCGAAACCACTGGAGCATTTGTGTGTTGAAAAGAGCTCTGACAAACTCTGCAGACACTGTGTGGTTGTGTGTGGCCTCCAGCACTCCTGGGCTGGGCTGGTTTTGCTCTGCTCCCGATGTCCCGAGATGCAGGAGCCATCGATCCGAGGTCCTGACACCTCTGCCACGAGCCTGGAGGAGCAGCCAGAGTTCAGCATTTGACTTGCAGCCAGAGGGCTCCCAGGTCTTGAGGAGCATGTCAGGAAAACGTTGGAAATAGATGCTATTTGTTGTGTTTCTTGTACAGAGTGAATGTTTTTTCTCGTCCGTTTGCACTCCCAATCCAAGGACGATGGGGGGCCCTCCCACGGCTTGAGCAAGTGCCGGGAGCTGTTTCTACAGTTTGTTGGGGGGAACCTCAGCCAGCCCTTACAAAAGGTCAGGCTCTCCTGACCTTCACCTCCTAAACAGCAATCCAAAAATAAATCCTTCTTTTCCAGCAGCCTCTGGCT
>NW_020917872.1:0-582 GCF_003984885.1 Neopelma chrysocephalum | reverse complement strand
TCTTCCTTCATTCCCATGGCAGCTGGGACAAGGAGTCACCTGCAGGGGCCTGTTTTGGGCCCACTGAAGTGGAGCAGGAGGAATCCCAGCCCATGGGGGTTGTGGAGGGAGCTGAGTGTCCTTCTGGCCCCAGGTCTGCAGAGCCACAAGGAGACACCTCTGTTGACTCAGCTGAGTCCCTTCCCTCAGTGCAGGTGAAGGAGATCCCTCCTGGGCACTGTCTGGGTTTCCTGTCTAATGATGGGACATGAAAAGGGGACTCTCGGACTTAACTCTGTGTCTGTTTGGAGAAATGACAGTGCTGAAAGAAGTGTGTGTGCCCAGCTCAGAGAAGGAACATCATGATTTCCTTCAGCTGTGTGCCAGCAGGTTCCCCTGGAGCCCCAGGGACAGCTGGAGGGAGCCCAGAGGGGCAGAGCAAGGGCTGCCTGGGGCTGTTGCTGTGCTGCTGAGCTGGGCCGGGCTCCTGGCACACAGGGAGCTCCTGGCAAGCAAGAAGAGCTTCAAAGACACAGCTCTGCTGGTGAGTAGCTTTTCTGCACAGCCCAGCAGGGCTGAGGGCACTGCCTGCAGCACCCAGGG
>NW_020917871.1:0-850 GCF_003984885.1 Neopelma chrysocephalum | reverse complement strand
ATCCAGGGGCCGGTGGGACACTGGGGAGCCTCTTGGA
This sequence comes from Neopelma chrysocephalum, assembly GCF_003984885.1. NCBI lineage: Eukaryota > Metazoa > Chordata > Aves > Passeriformes > Pipridae > Neopelma > Neopelma chrysocephalum. The sequence continues at coordinate 813 of NW_020917871.1, read as the reverse complement.
GCCAAGGGAACCCTGGCATATTTTGGAACATCGTGAAATCATGGAGCCATTGTGACACTGCAGGGCCTCATGGAACCAAAGAAACCCTCAGAGTTTTTGGAACCTCATGGAATCAAGGGGCCGTTTCTGGCAGGATGCTCTGCTCTGATAATACCTAAACAATGGTCAGACATTGCAAACAGTGCACACTCTGTGGTGAGTTCCTGCTGGTGTCAAGGTGCTGTTTTTAATGTTGAATTATGCTAAACCCAAAATGCTTCATGAAACTTCAAACACTCATCCTGCTTTCTGAAGCAGGATTTGACAGATAAGCTGCTCCCTGGCCTGCAAATATGTCCGGCAGTCAAACCCTTGATAACTATAAAAGCCCCGTCCAACTTTGATGTGGCAGATTCTTCCCCAGACTTCCTTGAAGTGTGTGGAGCTTCTCCAAAGAAGCAGGGACAGCTCTTCATGGTCAATCCCCAGGGGTTAAGTGAAAGAGAGAGAACTACCCCCTGTGGTTGTGGGATGAGTTACCTCTATCTGTGCTTCAGGATTGTTTCTTTTTGCTGGCTTTGATCCAATTACTTTAATAGAATGACTTTGATAGACTCCACTGTCCTATCTTACACTATACTGCTAGGAGGTTTTGGCTTTTATACTGTATGTATTTCTCTTAAATGTCTTTCATCTGTTCGCTTGTCTGATCAATTTTCTGTTCGTTTGCCATAATAATTCATTTTCTAGAAATATTTCATATTTGCCATCACTAAAACCTGCAGGGCAACGTGATTGAATCACACCTCTATAATTCCTTCAATTGAAACCAAA
>NW_020917870.1:399-882 GCF_003984885.1 Neopelma chrysocephalum | reverse complement strand
GGTCAAATTCAATGGATAGACACTAAACCAGAAGGCCGATGCAAAATAATATTCCATTGTACAAAAAATTATTGCAAGAACCTGATGAACTCTGAGAAAAACCTGAGCAGGAAGTCTGGGCCATTAGGGAGTCCCATTCTGAATGCTACACACCAGAAAACAGGCACTGTATTGCTCCTGAAAAGCATCCAGTCATCATTTTTCTCAGGGCATCCTTAAGCTCCTGGTTCCTCAGGCTGTAGATTAAGGGGTTCAGTGTTGGAGACACCACTGAGTACAGAACTGACAGAGCCAGATCCAGGGATGGGGAGGAGATGGAGGGAGGCTTCAGGTAGGAAAATGCTGCAGTGCTGGTAACAATAGAGACCACGGCCAGGTGAGGGAGGCACATGGAAAAGGCTTTGTGCCGTCCCTGCTCAGAGGGGATCCTCAGCACAGCCCTGAAGATCTGCACATAGGAGAAAACAATGAAAATGAAACAAC
>NW_020917870.1:0-299 GCF_003984885.1 Neopelma chrysocephalum | reverse complement strand
TGAGGGGATCCTCAGCACAGCCCTGAAGATCTGCACATAGGAGAAAACAATGAAAATGAAACAACCAAACACTAAACAGACACCAACCCCAATGAGCCAAATTTCCCTGAGGTAGCCTGAGTGTGAGCAGGAGAGCTTGAGGATGTGTGGGATTTCACAGAAGAACTGGCCCAGGGCATTGCCCTGGCCCAGGGGCAGGGAAAATGTATTGGCTGTGTGCAGCAGAGCATTGAGAAAGCCAGTGGCCCAGGGAGCTGCTGCCATGTGGGCACAAGCTCTGCTGCCCAGGAGGGTCCCGT
>NW_020917869.1:0-1455 GCF_003984885.1 Neopelma chrysocephalum | reverse complement strand
CGGCACCGGCAGAGACCCCAAAAAAAATCCCCGCCCCGAAAAACCCCCGATCCAAAAAAACCCGCCCTGAAAAACCCCGATCCGAAAAAAACCCGCCCCAAAAAAACCCCGATCCTAAAAAAAAACCACCCCCAAAAAAACCCGATCCCAAAAAAAAACCGATCCTAAAAAATCCGCCTCCCCCCCAAAAAAAAACCCGCCCCGAAAAACCCCCGATCCTAAAAAAAACCCACCCCAAAAAAAAAACCCCGATCCAAAAAAAACCCGCCCCGAAAAAACCCGATCCCCCCCCAAAAAAAGATCCTAAAAATCCCACCCCCCAAAAAAGGACCCGCCCCCGAAAACCCCGATCCTAAAAAACCTGACCCTAAAAATACCCGACACCGAAAAACCTCTGAGAGGGAGAGAAAAGGGGGGTAAAAGGTGCCGAAAAAGGGAATTTAAGACCCGACAATTGAAATAAAGCCCCGAAAACTGAGATAAAGCCCCGAAAAATGGAATAAAAACGACAAATGGAATAAAACCCTAAAAGACGAAATAAAACCCTAAAAAATGAAATAAAACGAACAAAAAAAACCCTGAAATAAAGCCCCGAAAATTGAATTAAGGGCCCGAAAATTGAAATGAAGCCCCGAAAAATGAACACCCCGAAAATATGAAATGAACCCGAAAAATGAAATGAAACCCCAAAAAACTGAAAACTTCCGAAAATCGAAATAAAGCCCCGAAAATGAACACCCCGAAAATGAAATAAAAACAAAGAAAACTGGAATAACCCCAAAAAATTGAAATAAAGCCCCGAAAAATGAATTAAAGCCCCGACAATTGAATTAAAGCCCCGACAATTGAAATAAAGCCCCGACAATTGAAATAAAGCCCCGAAAATTGAATTAAAGCCCCGAAAATGAACACCCCGAAAATGAAATATACCCCAAACAATGAAATAAGCCCCAAAAATGAAATGAACCCCTAAAAAGTGAAATAAAGCCCCCGAAATTGAAATAAAGGTCCAAAAAATCAAAATAAAGCCCCGAAAATTGAAATAACCCCCAAAACTGAAATAAAACCCCAAAAAATGAACACTCCGAAAATAAAACGAAGCCCCGCCCCAAAAATGAAATAAAACCACAAAAAGAACCTGAAATAAAGCCCCGAAAATGGAAATAACCCCCCAGAACTGAAATAAAACCCCCAAAAATGAACACCCCGAAAATAAAACGAAGCCCCGCCCAAAAAATGAAATAAAAAAACCCTAAAAAATGAAATAAAGCCCCGAAAATTGAAATAAACCCCCCAAACACCCCCAAAACATGAAATAAAGCCCCAAAACCGGAACGAAGCCCCAAACATTGAAATAACCCCCCAAAAATTGCAATAACCCCCAAACATTGAAATAACCCCCAAAAATTGAAATAATCCCCCAAAAACTGAAATAACTCCCCCAAAAATTGAAAT
>NW_020917868.1:0-389 GCF_003984885.1 Neopelma chrysocephalum | reverse complement strand
GGGTCTCAGGACTCACCTGCTCTTGGTGCAACCCCTTCTCCCCCCCCCAAGGCCCCTTTAACCTCCCCCAAATGTCCCCCAACCTCCATTTTCCCTTTAATCCCCTCCCCCCACAGATCCCTTTGATGCCCCAATCAAACTCCCCCAAATGCACCCAAAGCCCCACAAAACCCCCCAAATCCCCATCCAACCCCCCCAAGATCCCCCCAAATCTCTCCCAGGCCCCCCCTCAAATCCCTTCCAACCCCCCCCCAAAGAGGGATCACCCGGCACCCTGGGACAGGAACACAGTGGGCTGTACTGGGGGCACTGGGCTGTACTGGGAGGGCACTGGGGGGGGCTCAGGTGTCCCACGACAACGTGGCCCAGCTCCAGGAGAGATCTGGGGG
>NW_020917867.1:0-7397 GCF_003984885.1 Neopelma chrysocephalum | reverse complement strand
GCGACACCCTGCCGGCCCGGCCGCCGCCCGACGAGCCCGCGCCGCTGTTCGGAGAGGAGGATCCTGCCGGCCCCCAGCACGGCGACCCCGCCCCTCTCCCGGTGAGTTCCTCGTATCAGGGCGTGTCCGCGACGTTTTCCTCTGCCACTCTCCTGCCCTTTATCCCCCGGGATCTGTCTTCTGCAGTGAGGTTTTCTGACAAGGAGGGCAAACATTCATTCGGTGGAGGCCGGAACACTGTTGCCTCTTGCTGCGGGGAGGTGAATGTGGAGTGGGTGCTCAGCCCTAAAGTTGGTGAGGGGACAGGAGAAATGAGGCTGCAGGTGGCTGGAGCTTTTCTCTATCCAGGACTTTTTTTCACACTGCGGGTAATTTCTCTCCTGTCCCCTGACGTTTCTAGTATCAGTGTTCTTGTCGTTATTTGATCTCCTATTACTTTATTTATCTTATCTCATCTTATGTTACTTCGGTATTAGCTCTTTTTACAGCAACAGAATTCTTGCTCTATTAGCAAATGGAATTTTCCTTTATTAGCAGAGTCAGGTGTCTTCCCCTTTTGTGTAACTTCCCTTCTCATCGTTTCTATTCTTCTCATCCTTTTCCAAGTCTCTGTGATAAAGGGTGAGAAACAAATGCCTTTGCTTTCGTCCATGCTCTGATCTTGGTGTCCGTAGTAGAGGAATGGGCTGGCCAACAGCTGGTCCTTTGGCGATGGCTATCTGCGTGTTTTGAAGATGGAAGATAATCTTGAATATTGTGACTGTTTTAGAAAGACTGTGGGTTGCTGCTTGTGAAGGGGAAGAAATGGGAGATCTGTTGTGCTGATTCTCCTTGTTGAACACTGTCATATTGGAAAAGGATCTGAACATGCCTAATCTTGAAAATACATACTATAGGAAAAGCATTACAAGGGAGGAAGGGAAGAGATTCAAGGTGCAGAGGGTGACATAAGAAGGAGGTGATTGCCTGTGTGCAGATGTTCACTGACCCAGTCTTTCCTGCAGGACAGCTTCTCTTTCCCTTTGGGAACTTTGATATTTATTCACATAACACTAGTGAGCAGAAAAACGTTTCTTCCTTCTTCCTACAGCGATGTATAGATATCTGTGTGAAGTCTGGGGGGGGGGTGTGCTTGTTGAAGAGAAACAGTGTGGGAACTGGTGCTTTCATGTCATGTATTTGCAAATTATGAGGGTCAAAACCATCATGTAATTTATGAAGGGTTGGAGTTGGGAGTTGTGGGAGCTGTGCATGAGGGGCTGTGGAAGGGTATAAGAGATATTTTGATTCATCTCTATTGCCGTGCAGTGTGAGTTTCATCTTCCCAAAGAATTTTGATTATAAGACTTGTTATTCTAGTTGTATGGGGAGCCCTGGATGTTCTTCCTTTGTGTTTGCAAATCATCATTAGTATTTGTCTTACAGCTTAATTATATACTTAGAACATAGGCCATAATGGCATTTTTAGGAAGAGCAAAATGTGTATTCACCACCTATCAAAGACATGAATTATGTACCTTCTTAAAGTGCCATAATGTAGAAAAGTACATTATGATCCCTTCCTTTCTGCAGGTTTTAACTTCTTGCTTTGGACTTTGTGGTGAACTGTGGGCCTTTGTATCTGATGATCAATGGGAATAACATGAGCTGTGAAAGTTTTGAGGAGAGACTTGGGGGTGCTGTGTGTGAGGAGGTACTTCTTAGAAACAGGATGTGTGTGTTTCTTTTTTTTTGAATGTATCACACTGCTCAGAATCCAAATGGCCAAGTTGCAGGTTCATCAGTTTGTTTTCCCATTGCATGACATTTTGTTTCAGTGGCGGTTATTGAGCACAGGTGTGCACTTCAAGTTTAGACTTGTGAGTCATGTATGTGAGCACATGCCCATGTGCTAAAATAGAATGGTGTTTATGACATCATACACTTGAGAAGATTTTACATTTCCTCAGGTACTTTGGTGAGCAGAGAATTGTCTTTACATGCATCCATGTTGTGATGTTTGTTCCCAGAAAAGGAGAAACGTGCAACTTTCCTTCTATGTTCTCTGTCTACAAAGGTAGCTTCACTGTTGTGTGATATTTTGGCAGGGTGAAAAATTTTGTTTGGGCAGAGACAGAACAGCTACAAGGGTTAGAGAACACGGTGCAAGTTGTGAAGGGTTGGAAAGGAAAGTTCTGGTCCTGTTTGTGATGCAAAGGACACAGGAGATATAGTTTACTCCTTTCCTTGTGTGACGCCCATTTGCCATATAATGCAGTGGGATTTCCTTTTTACCTGTGAGTTTGCACATTTTCATGTAGAATGATGAAGTATGAACACCTTGTTCCTGTTTGAAATCTCCACTACCCATACACATCTCCCTGTCATATGGCAATGCGGAGTTTCTTTGTAGTTGTGATTACACTTTCTTTCAGCCCCCTGTTTCCTGGAAGGTCATTTTACCCATTCCTGAACAGTTCTTTTGCCTTTGAAACTGTGAGTACTGTTTTGTAGCAAATACTTCAAGTACCTAAGATAACTTCTGCGTGTGAGGAAAATGAAGCAGAAGCAAAATGTCAGTCTATTGCACTGTAATTTCTCAAAAGACTGAGCTTGAGCAAGAGGCCTGTGATAAGCTGTTTACAGCTGCAGCTTCATACCTGTGGGAGGTTAGCAAGCCAGAGTTGCTGAGATGCGACAAATATTTCTTAAAATGAAACCCCTACTATGTAGTCCAGAACAAGACTTGAGGGTCTCACATACAGCTTGAGATAAGAATCCCTTCCATGTGCTCTCAGTAGTGAGTTTCTGATGCTGCAGTGAAGACCAAGAAGACTTCCCAATGAGTTTCTTCAATATCTCTTTGTCTTCTAATGCTTCCTTGCCTTGCTTATCTGATTTATGGCCTGGTTTTTCACTTCTTGGTTTCCTGCACGTGTAGGTTTCCTTGTAATTATCAATATTGCTTCCTGTAGGAATGTGTCATGTGTTAGTGCCTCTTTTCATGCTACAGCAGGTATGAGAGGCAGGAGGTGTGAGAGTATCTTTGTGGTCTGCTGATGTCTGGAGGAATAGATATAAATGTGACCTTAGAAGAAGTCATACTTCCGTGGAACAGTGTCTGTGATAAAAGAGGGGAGGAGATTTGCCCAAAGCCAATAGTTTGATGAGCCATTCTCTTTTAGATGACCATTTCTCTTTTATTTTGGCCTTTTACACTTTGTGTGCTTTAGAATCCTTCAGTTTCTGATGAGAATGCTGGTGAGCAGGCAAATGTAGCTCCCTTCTTGGTCTAATCATAGAGCATTATCCACCCATGATAACTTTTGCCAATTATGAAACAGTCAGAAGTGAACCTGACAGCTGTGTGGTGATGGAGAGAAGACATGGGAGCTTTGGGGGGGGAACTATCAAAGAATAGATGATAGTCTTATCACCTGTCATAGTTGACAAAAGTGTGTGCCTGGTGGAATACCATCCAATTTGAGTTGCTTCTGCTCAATTAGTGCGGCCTATGAAATGTTTTTGCACCTGATCTGTTAATTTCTAACTCTCAGTATATTTAACTCTTGTCTTGTTTGTCATGAGCTCAACCTCAGGGAATCTGGTCTTATGTGGAACATCACATCTCTTCCAGTTGTCCAAGGCCCTTCTTGTACACGCCTGTGATGCTTACAGCTGTAAGGCTTTCATAGGCATATGTGTACTCACCCAGGCACACTTGTCTGTAGCATAATAATGCAAAACCATCTCTTATAATGCAGTCCTCAAAGTGCAGAGGGGACACCCAGCCCAGCCAAGGTTTCCCTGAGCAGAGTAAAGGTCAGTGGGAGAAGGTGTGCAGGATGTCTCACACACAGTCCCCCCTAAAATGGTGGCTGCTGAATTGGAGAGATAAGGTTTGACTGTAAGATGGGTGAGGAACCTGGTGTATGGTCACCTCCAAAGAGTTACAGTCACATAGGCTCAATGTTATATAGTCTCAGTGTCCAAGTGGAAACCAGCAATGTGTGGTGTCCCTCGGTGCTCCATGTTGTGACCAGTAGTATTTCCAATCTGAAACAATAGATCTTCATCAATGACATAGACACTGTGTGGATTTGTGAATCAGAGGCAGAATAGTAAATGTTGGGGGGTTGTCCAGTCAAAATATCAAAGGCTTTAATCTTAGCATACATCTATACATATTGCCTTTGGGGTTATTTAGCCCTAAAAGAGAGGGTGAATGTCAGAAACTTTGATGAGCGAGAACTGTCATTTCTCTGGCTATATGTCCTCATAAGGCTGTGATGTAGAATCTCATCATGGTTGTACTAAGCTTTCCCCAGCCTTGACGAACCTTCAGATGTTATCAAGGGATCTTGCTCATATGAAGTAACAGCTGATGTTTTATTGGTGTTGAAATTGGTGGGAATGTAGGGGATGACACGGTAGCTTTGTTAGGAAATTCTGTTTTGGGGCCTTGTTATTTGAAATATGTGCAAGGAAATTACTCATGTTATCCACTGTCAGGTCTGATACAGCTCTCCCTGTGAATGATAGTTCTTGGACGCAGATGTAAATGTGGCACTGGCAGTTGCAGGGTCACATATCTTCCAAATTGATCATGTGCTGAGGAAGAATTGTTGTGTCTTTAAGCTGAGTCTTTAAGTGAACTGTGTGTCACTTATGCCTTTGAGAACATTTTACAATTCTCAAAATGAGTGTGATGAACAGAGGACATCCTATGCATGGGACTGTGTTGGGATTCTTATTCTCCATAGGGAGAAGTTGTGTGGGGAACATGTCTTTCAGTGGTGTCTGTCTGCAAAGAGAGCTTCCCTGTTGCGTGATGTTTGAGCACACTGAAGCATTTTGTCTGCACAGAGTCAGGGCAGGTGGAATAGTTGGCTGTGGTGTATTTTAAACTGCCTGAAAGGTAGGTATAAACACTACTTTTTATATGGGCCCCATAATTATGGTCCTGTGCACTTTTCCTTTCTTGATTTCCCAGGAAATTGTTTAGAGAACCATGCCTATGGTCTTTGTCATAAAGTCCTGTGTGATCCTCCTGTGTACTTTTTACAAGTTTGATAATGCTTCTTGTGTACCTACTACAGTTGACATAGCCTGAAATATTAAGTGATGATTCCTTCACTTCTGTGGCTTTTCCATTCCTTTCTTGTTTATTCTCATGTGCTAAAACTAGGCCTCAGTTTGGCTGATAGTCCTTGAAAGCAGAGATCTGTTCGAATTAGCAGGCTGTGGGTGGTGTTCTCATCCATGCCTTGAAGGTGTTCAGCTGCCAACAGAAAGACTTGGATATACTTTTGTTTCTCTAGAATGTCACACCCTCTTTTGCTTGTGGCTGACATACAGCCAAACGTTGGGTATTGCCCATAGTGCAACTGAAGGTTGTGAATGTAGAGCAAGGAATGTGAGGAAATGGCTTTGAAACAGGAAAATAGACAGGTCAGTGTGGTTTTTGGTGAGCCGTGGTTTGATTTCATGCCTGGTGCTAAGGCCTGTGCCATTTATATTATGATCCTAGTTTCCTTGTTTTGAAAAACAATAGTAGTTGTCTGACAATAAAATATTAGAGCTTGGGGTAGAACAGCTTGGCATTCTTGTGAGAAATATCTTTTATCCATCTCTATCTCCTTGGAACATTATGATGCATGTTTCCTCATAGTTGTAATTACACTTTTTTCCAGACCTTTATTTCCTGGAAGGTCATGGTTCATTTTCCCCATTTCTTGCAGAAAAGAGTTTAATGCTTTTGCATTAGAGGCTGTGAGTGTTGTTTTTCAGCAAATATTCAGTCACTTGAGACAGGATTTTAGATGTGAGGAAAATGAAGAATAAACTAAAAATTAGTCTCTCCTATTTTCTTGTAACATGAGTAAAAGGCCCATTATATAAAGTGTTTACACTTAGACCATTTTATTTGTACAGAGATTAACAGGCCACATAGTAGAAAAAAAAATCCACATGAGAGCTGATAATGATTTTATGAAATGAAATTAGGTCTGTACTACCCCATTTGATTTGCCTCTGTTCAATAAATGAGTCTTGCCTTGCTTGTCATGAGTGAGATCTCAGGGTGTCTGATCTTCCGTGGAAGGTTGCTTCTGTTTCAATTGTCCCAGTGCAGGTACAGTTCCCACACACACCTGTGATGTTTGCAACTGTGAGGAGGAAGGCTTTTATAGGTATGTGTGCTCACCCAGGCACACTTGTCTGTATTGTAATAATGCAAAAGCATCTCTACTGCAGCCCTCAAAGTGCAGAGTGGCCACTCAGCCAAGTCAAGGTCTCCATGAACAGACCAGGGATCAGTGTCAGAACCCGTACATGGTGTCACCCACATGGTCCCCCAAACCGTGCTGGCTGCTCAGTTGGGTTTTACAAGTGGACTGCTGGATGGATGAGGAACTGGCTGGATGGCTGTGCTCAGAGAGTTTTATTCAATGGCTTGGTGCCTATCTGGGAAATGCTAGTGTGATGTTCTTCAGGGGCCTGTACTTGGACCAATATATCGAGTATCTTCATCAGCAACACAGCTAATTGGATTTGCACTACAAGTTTGCGAAGACACCAAGCTAAGTGGTGCCATTGATTCACTAGAGGGATGCAATGTCACCCAGAGGGACCTGGACAGGCTGGAGGAGTGCACCCATGCCAACCTCATTAAGCTAAACAAGACCAAGTGCAACATCATGCACCTGGGTCAGAGCAATCCCATTCCCAGACAGACTTGGGGGATTGAGAGCTGCCTTGTGGAGAAGGACTTGGGGTACTGGTGGGTGACAAATGGGATATGAGCTGGGAATGTGTTCCTGCTGTCTAGAAAGTCAATCATATTCTGGGCTGCGAAAAAAGTACTGTGGCCAGCAGGAAAGGGGATGTGGCTTTGTGTCTCACCATGCTTTTGTGAGACCTGTCAGAGTACATCCAGAGGAGCACCATGAAAATGTTCAAAGGGATGCAACATCTTGCTATGTAGATGGACTGAGAGAGGCCCTTCAGCCTTGAGTAGAAAAGGTGCAGACAAGTCCTTATTGCACTTTTTAATATATAGAATAGGGTAAAACTAATATGGAGAGAGACTTTTAATAGGGCCGATCTTGATTGGACGAGGTGAATGGTTGGAAACTGAAAGAAGGTAGGTTTAGAGTGGTCATAAGACAGAAAAGTTTTTCAATGAACGTGTTGAGACATGGAAAGAGGTTGTCCAGGGAAGGTGCTGATGTGCCATAGCTGAAAGGCTTGAAGGTCTGGATGGATAAGGCTTTGAGAAACCTGACACCTAGTGCGCTGTGGACTACATGATATTTTAAGGTCCCTTCACACCCAAAACATTGTCTGGTTCTAGGAAAAGCCTTTCCCATTGTCAGTCCCTCTCGCTTAAAAACAAGAAAGGAGGAAACTTTTGTGAA
>NW_020917866.1:0-4586 GCF_003984885.1 Neopelma chrysocephalum | reverse complement strand
CCTTAGCCATGTTCATATGCCCTCGTGTTTCTAACCAATCCTCTATATACGGTGAGCTCTTTCTACAATCGCTTGTCCTGTGGGTGAATGCGGTATGCCTGTGGAATGGAGTACCCCCCAATCTGTGAGAAATGTTTTGATTTTTTCAGAACAATAAACAGGGCCATTGTCAGTTTTTATGGTTTTTGGAATTCCTAGGATTGCAAAACAACTGAGCCAGTGTCTGATAATGTCTTTAGCTTTTTCTCCCATGCGTGCTGTTGCATTAATGTATTTGGAATGCGTGTCTACTGTAACATGGACATATTTTAGTTTACCGAATTCAGCTATATGTGTAACGTCTGTCTGCCAGATTTCATTGGCTGTTATGCCCCTGGGATTAACCCCTTCCTTAGCTGGCATTGGGGCAATTCGCTGGCAGTCAGAGCATGACATAATTATGTCTCTGGCCTGGTTTATCGTAATTTGGAATTGTCTCTTTAATGAACATGCATTTTGGTGGAAGAACTGGTGTGAGAGTTTAACCTGTTCTAGGATTTTGGGAACTGTAGTTACCATAGCAGTTGCATCAGCTTTTTGATTGCCCTCTGCTATGGGTCCTGGAAGTTCTGTGTGTGACTGAGTGTGCATTATGTAAAAATCAAATTTTCTGTGGTTGATAAGAAACCATATGGTACAAATTTCTGTGAATAAGTGAGGATTAGTGACATCTCGAAGGAAGGAGGCTTCGAGACGTGAGACCAACCCTGCTGCATAGTGTGAATCTGTGACAACGTTCATAGGTTGATCATGGAATAATTCAAATGCCATGCAGATAGCCGCTCGTTCTAAAACCTGCACAGTACCTTGGTCCAAGGTTTGTACCTTATTGTCCCATTGTCCCGTGGCAGGGTTCTTCCATGTCACGGCGGCTTTTCTCGATCGTCCAGACGCGTCAGTGAAGACTGTGACTCCATTTACTGGTCGTAGTTTGCAGCGACACGTGGCCATCAGGGATAGATTTCCTATTTCCGCCCAGAGTTTATGTTTCGGGAAGTGAATGGAAATATTACCGTGGAAGTCCGCTAATGCAGTCTGAAACCCAGCGTCCTCTGCGAGAAACCAGTCTAAGTTGTCTTTCGTGGCTGGAATATAGATCGTCTCAGGGTCCCTTCTGTCCATCTCCTGCAGACGTCCTCTACCTTTCATGACGAGCTTGGCAAGCATGTCATTAATTGTCCAAACAGTCTTAGGTGGAGAGTGGGGAAGAAATAACCGTTCTAGAATTCTCAAAGGGTCGGATTCTGCCTGATCCCATTGGAAAAGGACAGCAAAAGGTTGGAACTTGCTGGATATGATGGTGAGGCGAATGTGCAGGTCAGGGTGTCGTCGTCTGCGTTGCCTGTTTTGGACGGCCTGGAAGCATACTTCCAGAGCTTGTTTTGCTTCTGGGGTTAGGGATCAAATAGATGTGAGAGTTGGGTCACCTTTAAGTAGCTTGAAGGGGGGTGCAATTTCTCTGTTGTGATCCCCAAGACAGGCCTCAGCCAGTTAATGGCTCCCAAAAGCCGTTGCAAATCATTCAGGGTCATAGTGTCCGTTACTTTGAAAGTCAGTGGTTGTGGCATGATTTCATGTTGAGTGATCCTCCATCCGAGGTAGGTCCAAGGTTGGGTGCGTTGAATTTTTTCTGGGGCAAGCTGCAGACCTGCTTTTTGGATGGCGTCAGTTAAGGCAGTCAAGGTGGATTGTAGTTCAGTCTCGTGTTTTGCTGCTATCAGGATGTCATCTATATAATGATAGATGATGGCTGAAGGGTGGAGTTTTCAAACAGGGTGTATGATGTTGGCTACCACTGTTTGACAAATCATTGGGCTGTTTTTCATGCCCTGAGGCAGTACTGTCCAGTGGTATCTTTGCAAGGGTTCTGCATGATTGTAGGCTGGAACTGAAAAGGCGAAGCGAGGTGCATCTTCTGGATGTAAAAAGATTGTAAAAAAACAGTCTTTCAAGTCTATTACTAGTAGCGGCCATCCCGCAGGTAGCATGGCAGGGGAAGGAAGTCCTGGTTGCAGCGTTCCCACTGGCTCGATGGCTGCATTAATTGCTCTGAGGTGTTGTAGTAAACGCCATTTGCTGCTCCTCTTGGGTATGCAAAACACTGGAGTGTTCCATGGGCTAGAAGTTGGTACTATATGTCCAGCGTTTAGTTGTTCCTGTACGAGGTCTCACAGGTGACCTAGCCGTTCCCTCTTCAGGAGCCATTGGTCCACCCATATCAGGTTGTCTGTCTTCCATTTTAGTTTGATAAGTTCACGGAACAGCTGACCAATGACCCTTACTGAAAAACCTGATTGTTTGCTGTTGCTATCTGTACAGTGGTACCAAATTGACTGAGGACGTCCCTCCCCTACAAGGTACACGGAATGGGAGCTATGAAGGGTGCAATCCTAGCAGTCTGTCCCTCAGGTCCCAATACCGTACGCAGATGCTTACTCTGTCTAGGTCTTTGCATACCCTCCACCCCCAAGATGGTCAAGGCGGGGAACACAGTGGGCCAGTCTGATGGCCACTTAGTGTCTTTAATTATAGACACATCTCCGCCTGTATCCACTAAACCCTGAAATTTACGCCCATCAATGTGACATGTCATCATGGGTTGGGAGGCAGAGATCGACTTGGCCCAGAAGATCTGTGAGGGATTTGTGCCTGCAAATGCCTCAGTACTCTTATTACCCTTTTGTGTGGGGGAAGTGCTATAGAAAGGAATTAACTGGGCTAAGTGCTGCCCTTTTGGTATATAACAAGGTGGCACAGGTGTCCAGGCCATGACTTGGATTTCATTATGAGAATCTGGATCAATTACTCTGGGTAAAATGAATATACCCATCATGGTAGTTGGTGAGCGTCCAATTAGTAAGGCATGCATTCCCGCCTTCAGAGGTCCCCAGACTCCAGTGGGTATCAAAACCACTGCAGTAGATGTTAAAACTATTGGTTCTCTGGAGACCAGGTCCAACCCAGTGCTGCCTGAGGTGGCGGCGAGCAAATCGCTGGAATGTTGTTTGAAGCCGTATTTGTCTGGTTGGTCAGGGCGCGCGGCTTTGCGCCCTGTCTCCCGTTTCCCTGTGGTTTAGTCCCCCCTTTTACACCACCCCAGAACTTGCATTCGCTAGCCCAGTGTTTTCCCTTGCCACATTGAGGGCAGCGCCCTGGGGGTTTTTTAGGGCAGTGTCTTTTAATGTGATGAGTTGCTCCGCATCGGAAGCAACTGCCTTTTTCCTTTTCCCCTTCGGGTACACGCAGTTTGGCTGCTGATGCTGTGGCTAGTGAGTCTGTGTGGTGATTGACTGACCCGACATCCTGGCAAACTCGGACCAATTCAGCTAACGTGCACTGGTCGCGTTAAGGGATCGACTGCAGGGCCCTTCGACAGTCAGAGTTGGCATTTTCGTAGGCGAGCTGCTTGAAGAGCATCTCTATCGCCTCGTCATTATCTATTTGTCTCTCTAAGGAAGCCTGCAGTCGATCCAGAAACTTGGGGTAAGGTTCAGTGGACCCTTGGAAGACTTTGGAAAAGGATAGGTTAGAGTCTTTGTCTATGCATGGAAGCTTTCTCACTGTTCTCAATACCCTCATGAATGGGTCCTTTCACTCCAGTTGGGATTTTCTGAATGGCAGTTGATGTAAAGGTTACATCTACTGCTGCTGCCAAATGGATCCCCAAGATTCCTCTTGTGGCTGGGGGCTGTAATTGTTGGATAACATTGGGCCTGCAACTTGTGTCTTTGCGTGGGGGCCCCTTGCGCTTGGCTTCCCATTTTTTGCAGCTCTGCATACACAGCTATTATGGTTATCCTTTTGGCAATTATCACACCACACTGGGATGCGACAAGTCTTTCAAAAATGTCCTTTTCCGCCACATCGGTAACAGACACCTTGAGGAGTGTTTTTACTCTTTTGTGGAGATATTTTTTGTACTGCAGCAACCAGCATACTAGTGGTTGGTTGCATTGCTACAGCAAAGGCATTCGCCATAACTCGGCTCTGCTGAGTCTGTGCCGCACGGGTAGCCATCTCAATCATGTCTGCTACCTCTGCGGTTCAGGGAAGTGTGGCTAGGATCGCTTTGGGTTTATGATTGGCATTTTCAAAAGCTAATATCTTAAACATCGATTGTTTTGACTCCTCTGCCATATCTTATTGTGCTGACAATGCTTGCATCAATCAATCAATAAAGTGGGTATATTCTTCAGTTAATCCCTGACGTATATTCGTAAATGCAGGCATTGGATTTGCGCCTGGAACAGCATAGAATGCCTGTCTTGCAAGTTGAGCGGCTAGATGATGTAATCCCATAGGATATTGTGTCTGGAGGGTCATATTTGCAAAAGGTCCCCTTCCAGTTATCATGTCTGCAGTAAGACCAAACAGAGGGTTGTTTGGGGCTCAGGGTCGTCCTGCTTCTAGTTCCGCAAGCCGCTACCACTCTCGGGTCCAGATGAGCTGTTGAGTTGGGGTAAGTAGCAACTTCGCCAGGTTTCGGCAATCAGTTGGACTGTTGGTGTCGGCTGTGAAAAGCCAGTCAAGCAAAGCTCGAGCAACTT
>NW_020917865.1:5344-5489 GCF_003984885.1 Neopelma chrysocephalum | reverse complement strand
ATTACATCCCCCGTATTTCGCAGACACAACACGGCGCTGCTTTTGCCCTGGTGGTGTCTCCCGTTAATTCCCAGCGCTGGAGCCAAGCATTCCGATTCTCCCATTAATTCCGAAGGGATGGAGCCGGAACACGCCGTGTCTCCCG
>NW_020917865.1:0-2344 GCF_003984885.1 Neopelma chrysocephalum | reverse complement strand
CCCGCCCCCCCCCGCTCCGGCGCGCGCGGCGCGGCGGGGAACGCGCAGGCGCAGGGGCGAACGGCTGAGGGCGCGGCCCCGCCCCCGGCCTGTCCCTGAGGGGAGCGGGGATGGCGTCAGGCACAGTGTGAGCCGGGAAGCGTCCCCTCACACCTCGGAGAGACTGCCCGGCCTCAAAACCATCCCCTCACCGGTGAGAGACACAGCCCGCCCTCAGAACCGTCCCCTCACCCCTCACACACACAGCCCGCCCTCACAACCCTCCCCTCACAGCTCCATCCAGAGCCCGCCCTCAGAACCATCCCCTCACACCTCGGAGAGACTGCCCGCCCTCACAACCATCCCCTCACCGGTGAGAGACACAGCCCGCCCTCCCAACCTTCCCCTCACAGCTCCATCCACAGCCAGCCCTCAGTCCAGCCCCTCACACACACGGCCCTGTGTTTCCCTCTCTCCCTTATGCATTTTCCCCTAAAGGTTATCTTTATACCACATTGTCTATGTGGGGTTTATTTTAGAACAATTTTCTTTCAAAAGGTAAACGGGTTATGTTGCCATTTTGGGTGTCATCATCTGTTATCTATCATCTATAGCAATGTTTTTGAACACCGGTGTCATTTCGCTCTAATCCACCCCAAGGGGTTTATTAATAAGAACCTGGGTCACTCCCCCCTTTCTGGGGCGGTTCGTAACATGGTCTCTCAGAGGGCATTTCCAACCCGGACAATTCCATGATTCCCTGACCGTATCCACCCCTTCCCACCCGCATCCCACCTGGATACAGGTGCCACAGCAGCATCCCTCCATCCCTCTCCCCTCACACCTCCTCGGTTTTTTCCTGTTTCTTTCTTCTCCCCAAACCCACAGTTCAGTGCTCCCCAAGTGTTTAGGGACCCCCAAGCAGTGAGGGAACTGCAGAGAGTTTGTTAAGGCTTAGCAGTGAACCAAAGTTTTCCCCTTAAAACGTGCCAAAAGAAGATGTAATGGGTGACAAACCCAGCCAAACCAGCACTGGGAAAAAAAGCCAGTGAGGGCTGTGGGGAGAAGTGCTGGAACCTGGAAAAACACCAGGTGGTGCCCTGGCTTTAGTTATTTCTTGTATGTGTCTGAGTTCATGCTTTGTTCTTTCCTACCTGTGGGCCCTGCCCATCCTCCTTCTTCCCGAGGGTCCCAGGGGAGTCCTGCCTGGCTAAAAAGAGCTTAGGAGCTTATTTACTTGACAACAAGACAGAGAAATTAATTAGTCGTGCAAATTAAAAAGGAGAAGGACAAATTAAAATCTAGTGATGTCACCAAGCTGCAACGAGGGTCAGGATGGATTATTCCCACTGCCCTTCACAACACCTTTCCATACTCAAAATAGATATTTTTTGGCATTTTTAATGTATTCAGGGAAAAGAAATGTCAGGCTCCTGCACGTTCTCGGGTGTCTCACGCTCCTGCTGATTTTACCGAGTTATTTAAGTGCATTCAGAGTTTTCCTGGCAGAAAATCAGGAGAGCTGGTTTCACACCTGTTTCCCTCAATCCCTCCATTTCAGGGAAATCAAGTTCCCATCACTTGACACGGGTTTTTTTCCTGTTTCTTTCTTCTTCCCAAACCCACAGTTCAGTGCTCCCAAAGTGTTTGGGGACCCCAAGAAGTGAGGGAACTGCAGAGAGTTTATTAAGGCTTCGTAGTAAACCAAAGTTTTCCCATTAAAACCTGCCAAAAGAAGATGTAATGGGTGTCAAACCCAGCGTATAAAGCCAGGGAAGTGCAGTTCCCTCTCAGGGTCCCTCGGGAGGCAAAAGGAAATCCCTGAAAATTGCTTTTTTTTTTTTCTCTGAAAGGGACAGGAGACCAGTTCAGTTCGATTTTAAACTGGGAGAGGAAGGGCTGGGAGATGCAGCAGTACCAGGAAAGTGTCCTGAAGGCTCTAAAACTGCTAAAATCTTCCCCACCCCTTCGCTCTGGACTTGTGGTTCCCTGCAGAGCTCACGCCCGCTCTTCCCTCCCCACTCCTTTGTTTTGTGTGTTTTAGACATTATTACACCTCAGATCCAACCAGCTCAAATACTTTTTAATACATTGAAAATGTAAAATAAAGCATATACGAAGTACATACAGTATATATATATACACATATTTCAAATACTTAAAATTCTTATGTAAAATATGATTTTTTTTTCTATATTATTTGTGTAAAAATACATTTTCAAATGGTGTCACCTCGATTTCGCTGTACAGCCCCTTGAGCCCAATTGAAGTCCCTTTTAAAAAGGCAAAAGACAAAGGTTTAGGAATTTTGGAACTGTGTTTACAGGCCTGTTGTCCACACAGGAAAAGCCTCTGGGAAACAGTA
>NW_020917864.1:0-1182 GCF_003984885.1 Neopelma chrysocephalum | reverse complement strand
GGGGACACAGGGGACACACAGGGGACACACAGGGGACACACATAGGACACAGAGGGGACACAGGGGGGATTGCAGGACACAGAGGGGATGGGGGGACACAGAGGAGACACAGGTGACACAGGACACACACAGGGGACAGAGGGGACAAGGGGACACAGACAGGACACAGGGGGGACACACACGGCAAACAATGGGGACACAGGACACTCACACCAGGACACAGGGGTGACAAACGGGACACACAGGACTCACAGGACACATACAGGTGACACAGGTGACACACAGGTGACATGGGTGACAGGGGTGACACACAGGACACACAGGTGACACAGGGTGACACGGGTGACACACAGGGGACACACAGGACACAGGTGACACACAGGTGACACAGGTGACATGGATGACACACAGGAGACACAGGTGACACACAGATGACACACAGGACACAGAGGACACAGGTGACACACGGGTGACACACAGGTGACACAGGTGACACACAGGTGACACACAGGACACACACAGGTGACACAGAGGTGACACACAGGTGACACAGAGGTGACACAGAGGTGACACACAGGTGACACAGGTGACATGGATGACACAGAGGTGACACAGGTGACACAGGTGACCCGCGGGTGACCCACGTACGCTCCGAGCTCGGTCCCTGGAAGTGCCCGATCACTTTGGGCTCCTCCTCGATGGCCTCGAAGTCCTGAAGCTCCTGCTCCGATGTCACCTCCCTCACGGGCACCTGGGGGGCACCTGGGTGGCACCCCTGGGACCCCCGGGACCCTCGGGCTCAAGGGACAGCCCTGGGACCCCCCGGGATCCCCCGGGACCCTCAGGGGACACCCCCGGGATCCCTCGGGACCACCCCAGGACCCCCCCGGGCCCCCTGGGACCCTCAGGCTCAGGGGACACCCTCGGCATCCCCCGGGACCCCCCGGGACCCTTCCGGCCCCCCCGGGACCCTCGGGCTCCGAGGGCACCCCCGGGACCCCCCGAGACCACCCAGAACCCTTAGGGGACACCACCGGGACCCCCCCCCGGGTCCCCCCCCGGGACCCTCGGGCTCAGAGGACATCCGCAGACCCCCTGGGATGCCCCCAGAACCCCCAGTGCCCCCCAGTGTCCCCAGTCCCCCCCAGTGTCCCCTGTACCCCCCAATGCCCCCTGTGCCCC
>NW_020917863.1:0-390 GCF_003984885.1 Neopelma chrysocephalum | reverse complement strand
CCGGAGGGGGCCCTCCCTCCCCCCCCCCCCCGGGCCCCCTCCTCCGGAGGGGACCCTCATCCCCTCCCCACCCGCCTCCCCCCGACCCCAAGACGCGGCCCAAACGGCCCCTGGGTTTGGTCCCAGAAACAGACCTCTCCATCTGTTTCTGAGACCAAACTCGCAGGACTTGCCCCCAGCCCGAACCCGCCCGCGGAGCCCCAAGTGTGATGTCGGGACGAGCCGGAGCCCCGGCGGTGTCGGGCGGTGCTTGTGAACTGCAGGGGGGACCCGCCGAGCGGGCCCGGCCCCGTGGGGGGACTGTAGCGAGGGGCGCCGGGTCCGGCCCTGGCGGCTTTATTAAACCGGCGCCCCGAACCCCGCGGCTGCGGGACAAAAGAGGGAGAGGGG
>NW_020917862.1:392-614 GCF_003984885.1 Neopelma chrysocephalum | reverse complement strand
AGGGGCAGAGGAGGGGCAGGGACTGAGCTCTGCTCTGGGGGGACCAGGGACAGCACCCAGGGAAGGGCTGGAGCTGTGCCAGGGCAGGCTCAGGTTGGATCTCAGGGAAAGGTTCTTCCCCCAGAGGCTGGTTGGGCACTGCCCAGGCTCCCCAGGGCAGTGGGCACAGCCCCAAGGCTGCCAGAGCTCCAGGAGGGTTTGGCTGATCCTCTGGGGCACAGG
>NW_020917862.1:0-382 GCF_003984885.1 Neopelma chrysocephalum | reverse complement strand
GGATTTTGGGGTCGATTTTGGGGGGTCTTGGGGTGATTTTGGGGGGTCTGGGGGGGTTCCCAAATTGGAGGGTGTCCAAGGGGGGTCCCCCAGTTTTGGGGGAGATTTAGGAGGGTCCTGGGGGCCTTTGGGGGGCTCCTGGAGGGGATTTTTGGGGGCTCCGGGTGGGTCCCTTGAACTCGGGCGGGATTTGGGATTTCAGGGTCGATTTTAGGGGCTCTTGGGGTGATTTGGGGGGTCTGAGGGGGCTCCCCAAATTGAGGGGTGTCCAGGGGGGGTCGCCCACTTTTGAGGGGCCCTGGGGGGGGTCATTGAGATCTGGGGAGTCCTGGGGGGGATTTTTGGGCTCTGGGCGAGTCCGTTTAATCTGGGATTTTGGGGG
>NW_020917861.1:0-4601 GCF_003984885.1 Neopelma chrysocephalum | reverse complement strand
CAGGTGTGAGAGTTCACTGTGGTATAGTTTGAAATGGTTGAAAGGAAGGTCTCAAAGTTCAGTTTTCCCCAGTTTTTAGATGAGGCCCACAGATGTGTTTTCATGCATTTTCTTTTTTTTTAATTATTATCTTTTTTATTATTATTATCCAAAGGAATTCCTTTGAGGAACTATGGCTGTAGTCAGTGGTGTGAGCTCCTGTGTGAGCCTTGTGTGTACTTATTAGCAAGTAGTTACTTTTTCCGTGTATTCATTACAATTGACTAACTCTGAAATGTTAAGATGTGGTTTTTTACACTTTTGCAGGTTTCCCATGATTGTCTTGTTTCTTTGTTCACTGCTAAAGTTGGGCTTCTTTGTATGTAGTAGTTCCAAAAACATTAATATAGTAAAAGACTGACAGATTATCAGGCTGTTTATATCCAGAAGTTGAAGACTGACAGCTGCCAAGATGTGATGGGTTAACCTAAGAATGCCACCAGGTGCCCACCAAGCTGCTGGACAAGGGAGAGAAAATATGTGGAAAGGCTCATGGATGCACATAAGGATGGGGGGATCACTCAACAATTGCTGCCATGGGCAAAAGGGACTCGACTTGGGGAAATGAATTTAATCTGTTGCCAATTAAAAGTCAGAACTGAACAATGAGAAACAACAAAATTAATTTGATTTATTACCAATCAAATCAGAATAGGATAATGAGAAATCAAACCATATCTCTGTGCTGGTTTAAAAGTTAACCAGCAGGGGAAATGAACTCAACTCAAAAGAGAGATTATAAGTTAGAATAACAATTTATTAAAATAATACAATAAGTATGATTATACAGACAGACAATTGGTTTTAACCCACAAAACCCAAATGTATAACCCAGCACCCTGGGGCATGAACAAAAGTGGTGTTCCTTGCCCCCCCCGAGTCCAAAGTAAAGGGAGAGGGGGAAAGAACCTGCTGGTGGTGGGAGAGCTGCTACAGTCTGGTCAAAAAGTGGTGATTGCAGTCCAGTCGAGGGTGGTGGTCTCAGTCTGGTTGAGAGCAGTGAGCTGCAGTCTTCCTCTGAATCCCACGAGTGGTAAAAAGGTTCCAAAACTCCAAGTTTATATATTCTCCAGTTCAGGCTGGAATGCTCAGTCCTTCCCTCAGAGCAGGGAATTCCATAAAAGGGCATGGGGACAGGAACATTTTCCTATCTCACAGGCCTCTTAACGCCTGATTTATAGCCTGAGGAGTCAGGCTGCTCTGGGCAGAGGGTGTAAATGCTCTATTGATAACAGTTTCTGGGAAATGGCATGGAAGGCTCTAGAATACACAGGTTTGGGTTACACCCATCCAGTGATGAATTGGTCCCAGCTGTTCTAACTAGGACAATCTCAAAAACACCTTTCCTCCATTCCTCTCTTCTTTATGGGCTCAACTTCACTCCCAATTTCCTACCTTCTCCCCTCAAGAGGTGCAGGGGTAATGGAAATGATGTTGGGGTCAGTTCATCATGACCACTCCTTCCTCCTCACGCTCTTCCCCTGCTCCAGCATAAGATCCTACCCGTGGTAGACAGTCCTTTATTAAATTCTCCATCTGAATCCTTCCCACATGATGCAGATCTTCATTATCTGCTCCAAAAGGGGTATTTTCCACAGGGTATAGTCCTTTAGGAATGGACTACTCCAGCATGGTTGGCCTGCGGGGGTCACAGGTCCTGCCAGCAGACCTGCTGCTGCATGGGCTCCTCTCCACAGGGACACACATTCTTCCAAGAACCTTCTACAATGTGAGCTCTCCACAGGGACACAGCTTTCTTCAGGGCACATCCACCTGCTTCAGTGTGAGGTCCTTCCCAGGAAGCAGAGTGGGTATCTGCTTTGCCACAGACCTTCATGTGCTGCAGGGAGACAACCTGCCTCACCATGGTCTCCATCAGGGGCTGCAGGGGAATATCTGCTCTGGCACCTGGAGCACCTCCTTCTTCACTGATCTTTGTATCTGCAGAGCTGTTTCTCTTGTATATTCTCACTCATCTGTCCTGGCTGCCGTTGTGCAGCAGGTCTCAAACCTTCTTAAATATGTCACCACAGAGGCACTATCACCAGCACTGACTGGTTCAGCGGTGGGTCCATCTTGGAGCCAGACGAAACTGGCTCTGTGATACACAGGGTTACCTTCTGGCATCTTCTCACAGCAACCATCCTTCTGGTCCCCCTGCCACCAAAACTTTGCCACTGAAACCCAATACACAAGACAAAGACTTTGATGTACTTCTGCTCCCTTAAAATGACATTGAATGAAACAAATATGTGGCTGATACATGCAGAATACTTGGATGTTGTCCATCTAAAGGCTGTGAATGCAGATCAGGAAGGGTTACAGACTGACTTGGAACCAGGAAAACAGGTGAGTCAATGTGATTTTGGCTGGGCAATTATTTGATTTTCTGTCTGTTAGCAAGGCCTGTGCATTCATGCTGTGATCTTGTTTTCCCTGTCCTGAAAGGTAATGGCAGGTCTCCAACAAGGAGATTAACTGTGTATGTAGGATGATGATGGTCTTCCTGCTTGCAGAGGACTCTTTCAGTGGGGACACCTGTGGGACACTCAGCATCAGCACAGAATAGCCACCCATGGACACTGTTTTGCTGCATGACTATAAACCTGTGCTCGCTCTCGGTTGTCTTGGAGCCTTTCTGAAATTCTGTCCACTTTCCTTTGAGTTTCTCTGGGTGGTGGGGATGGAAAGTGCTGGTCTGTGTCTCCATAAAGGAATGAAAGTAGGAAAAGCATAAACCCCCATTCATCCAGAGCAGGAATTGAGGCACAGCACTACATTTAGGCTCACTGGAGAGTTTCAGGTGATTCGGCTGCTGCAAGGAAAAATGGCAAGGCTAGATACTGTGATCCTAAATAATTTTGATTTGCAGTAAGGTTATTTTCCTTTGTAAATACTTTTCCTGATTGGGATGCACTTGGCCCTGGTTGATAGCATTGAAGAGACAGCTGTTGGTTATTGTTGTTTTGATAATGGAAGGTCCAAAGGAAACGTGTGTGATTCCATGAATTGAGAAATTAAGGTTTGTTCTACATAAAGAACAGGAGAGCATAAAGAGAGGAGTCTGAGTGTCTGTCCTCCCAGCTTTTGGAGGAAGGCTGCTGCAGAAATGTTAGCATTAGTAGGATGGATTAATTTTCTCCAGACATGATTCCTCTGGGTTCTTGCTGCATCTATTTCTCATTGTTTATTTCATCCTTAATGACAGTACATTTTGCCATTCCTCTTCTATCTCCTATTTACAAGTGAAGGTCTAGGGAGATGTCGATGTATATCTGAGGGTAGAAACCCTGCAGGGCTGAGTCCTAACTACTGGATTTCATCCATACATACTTTCAAGGTTTGCAGCTGCCAAAACAAATACTTTGATATACTTCTGCTTCCATAAGACATCACCAAACGAAATGCTTTTTCATCTGTGGCCAACACATGATCAACAGTTGGATTTGTCCATGGTGCAACTAAAGGCTGTGAATGCAGAGCAAGGAGGGTGAGAGGCTGAAGCAGGAAATCAGGTGGGTCAATGTGGTTTTGGCTGAGCAATGGTTTGATTTCATGCCTGATGCCAAGGCCTGTACCATTTTTCTGGGATCTTGGTTTCCCTATCCTGAAACACAACAACAGTCCTCTGATAATAGAGCATTTGTACAATAACTCTGCATTTAGAAGGATGATTCATGGGTAGCACAGCTGATAATTCCTGTGGGAAACCACCTTTGTTCAAATTATATACACCTGTAATATTGTAATGTAGAATTTCTTCACAGTTGCAGTAACACTCTTTCAGGCCTTCATTTCCTGTAAGGTTTGTTTCCCATTTCTGGAAAGTGCTTTTGCATTTGAATTTGTGAGTTCTTTTTGTAGCAAATGTTTACTGTAGCCACCTAAAACTTTCTGTGTGAGAAAAAAAAAGAAGAAACAGAATGTAAACCAGAATCTGTTCTACCTTCTCAGAACACATGGTTTGAGAAACAGGCCAATTATAAATCCTTTAAACATGCAGCTTCAGTTCTATGGGAGATGAACAGGCCACACAGTAGAAAAATTGATGAGTTCTGTTGAGTGCTTCATTATGTGTTAGTGCCTCTGGCTCATGTTACAGCAGATGTGGAAGGAAAGACATGTGAGGGGGTACGTTTGTCTTTTAATGTCATTATGGGTGAATATATGTACATATGACAGTAGAAAAATTGCATCTTTGTGCAACTGTGTGTGTGACAAAAGAGGGAGAGATTCTTTTGAGTGAATAGCTCAATGACCCATCTCTGCTGGATGATGACTCCTCTTCTAGTCTGTCTGGTTATTATTCCTTTGCTTTTGAATGCTTATATTTCTTCTCAGAATGACGGTGAGCAGGCAAATATATTCCCATTCTAGGTATGATTATGATGCATTATCCTCTCATGAGATGTTTTTGCCAATCATGACTGTCAGAAGCAAATCTACAAGATGTTCAGGAGAGATTGGAATGATGATATATAGCGTAAATGGCTTATAATTCCTGTGTGAAACCTCCTTTCTCCATCTCTATGTCCCTGTAACTGTTTGATGAAGTAGTAATT
>NW_020917860.1:256-1037 GCF_003984885.1 Neopelma chrysocephalum | reverse complement strand
GACTGGATGTATAATCAATAAATTCAGATGGATATTGGGAAGGAATTACTGGCTGGGAGGGTGGGGAGGGGCTGGGATGGAATTCCCACAGAAGCTGTGGCTGCCCTTGGATCTCCCGGAGTTTCCAAGGCCAGGTTGGAGCAACCTGGTCTAGTGGAAGGTGTCCCTGCCCATGGCAGGGGGTGGAACTGGATGAGCTTTAAGGTCCCTCCCAACCCAAACCAGTCTGGAATTCTGTGCAGGACAATCAAGTCGATGATCCCCCAAAAATGAACCCAGAGGTGGTTCTGGATCCCAATAAACCAGGACAGGTCAGTGATGCTCCAGGGATGGGAATGGGGGATGCAGCAGGATGGGCACAGCCAGGAAAGGGGGAATTTAGGCCCCATCCTAAACCAGGATGCAATTTAAGCTCTTGAGAGCAACCAGTTGGCTCCTGCAGCTTCCACCCAGCCGGGCCCTGTGTCCCAGGTGCTCCAGCTCCCCAAAAATCCCCACCCATCTCCTCCTCCTGCTCAGCTCTCACCTGCCCAGAGTTCACTCTTCCACTTTTTCTCAGAGAGCCATTCCCACCCTCAGCCCCGTTTGTGCAACCCCTTGGATGAGCTCCCAACCATTTGGAATGTTTGATCTGCCTCTTTGGAACTGGGGAAGGGCCCTTGGGCTCTGTTTGTGAAATCCCTCCTGTCCTGTGCTCCATCCAGAGGCCAGCGGGAATCGCTGCCACAACCCTGACAGGATCCTGGATCCACAGGCAGGGAGGAGAGGAAAACTTCCATTC
>NW_020917860.1:0-246 GCF_003984885.1 Neopelma chrysocephalum | reverse complement strand
AGGATCCTGGATCCACAGGCAGGGAGGAGAGGAAAACTTCCATTCCCTCATGGATTTGCCTTGTCTGGACATGGCACTTGTGCTGCATCCAGGTTTTCCACAGCTGGAATGTTGCTTTTGTGCTTCCCTTGTGTCCCACAACCCTCTGGCCTTGGCTCTGACAGGATCCTGAATCCAGAGGCAGGGAAGAAAGGAAAACTTCCATTCCCTCAAGGATTTGCCTTGCCTGGACATGGCACTTGTGCC
>NW_020917859.1:0-4455 GCF_003984885.1 Neopelma chrysocephalum | reverse complement strand
GCACATCTCATATCCCCAAAACTGTGCATCCCTGACACCTCCAAACAGAGGGAAACTCTCCTGGTTTCCCAGGAGATCCCAGCACCCAGCAGGTGACTTAATTACTTTATTAAGAACAATCAAGGGAACCGATTTGTAACTCGACTTAAACTTTGCAAACATCAAACATCTTTTTTTTTTTTTTTAATGCTGATGCCTGTTAACATAATTAGGTTATTAGCAAAAAAAAAATCAAAAAAGGCACAATCCTTGTGATTCCTGGGAAGGGAAGGCTGGCTGGGATGAAAGATCCCTGACAGCAGGGCTGGGTTTGCCTTCTGACCCTGGCTGGGCCTGGGCTCTGGCAGCCACCTCTGCCCACTTCCCTGGCCAGCCTGGGCTGTTCTGCTGCAGGTTCCTCGATCCAGAGCTGAGCCAGGAGCTGCCTGATCCCTTTCCAGGGTGGATTTGGAGCTCTGAGCTTGGCAGTGTCCCCTGGCTGCCTGTCCCTGCAGCCTCAGTCCCTCTGCCAGGTCCCCTCTGTTGGCTCCTGGAGCTCAGAGTGTGTCCTGCTCCCTGTTAGGAGACACCTCCTGTATTCCCGTGGGATCCACCGTGGATTTCCCACCCTCCTCCTCCCCTAGGGAAGGATCTTCAGTGCTGGGAGCACAAAGCTGATTCCTCGTGGCTGCAGCACTTTGGTGACAACAAAAAACCACCAGCAGAGCCCAAACCATCCACCCCAACCTTCCAACCCGGGGGCACAGGGGAGGTCCAACCCCCCCAGGTGCCCCCCTGTCCCCCCTCAGCCCCTCTAATTCCCTCACTCGCTGCGTATTGATGGTCAGGGATGTCGGGTAACCATGGCAACCCATTGATTAGCATCCAGCCCCTGCCAGACGAGGAACACGGAGCCCTAAGAATTACAAATGCTGCTGGATTGTGTGTGCTGCCAATTGGCTGATTGCTGCCATTTTCTGCCAGGTAGCCCAGCTCCGTGTAATTACCGGGCTGTGATTGATGCATTGCTATAGTTACTATCTGCTGTGCTCCCTGACTAATAGTTTTTAAATTCCCCTTCAGATGGAAATGCTGCTGCCTGTAAATGCGAGGAGAGAGAGAGAGAAGCAGAGGTCTGCTGAGCCCCGAGATCCAGCCCGAGAGGAGCCAGGCTGGGCGTGGAAAAGCGTCTTGTCTGGGAGAGAAAAAAACCTCGGTGGTCAAGTGCCTGAGTCACCGGGATCAAAGCAGGGCCGGGGGTGGGGGAATGGGGGGATAAATGAGGCTGTGGGAGGAGGAGGAGGAGGGGGGAGCTGGGCTGGCCCAGGGGTTTCTCCAGGCCTGAAGGGTTTGTCACATGTTGGCACCATTAAAAAAAATATGAATAAAGCCAAACCAGCAAAATCACAGACAAGAAGGGGGGGTAGTTTGGGACTAAAAGAGGAGGGATTTAGATGAGATGTTGGGGAAGGAATTCTTCACATGGAGGGTGGTGGGGAGGTCCTGGTACAGGGTGCCCAGAGAAGCTGTGGCTGCCCCATCCCTGGGAGTGTCCAAGGCCAGGTTGGAGCAACTTGTTCTAGTGGGAGGTGTCCCTGCCTGTGGAACTGGGTGGGCTTTAAGGTCCCTCTCAGCCCAAACCACTCTGTGAACAAAACAAAACACAAAAAGACACCAAACCCACCCCCTTGGCTCTGAGGAGGATCCTGCTGCCCACGTCCAGCCTCCCAAAACGGGCACCAGGGACACGTTTTACCCCCAGAGAGGGGCAGCCCATGGGGTGAGCACTGAAAACTGAGCCCCAAGGGATGAGTGGCACTGCTGTGCCTCGTCCTGCTCCCTGCAGGCTGGGAGTTGGGAGGATGCTCTGCAGGGCTTGGGGTGTTGTCCTGGCAGAGGTGAGGCCGCCCCAGGTGCTGCTGCTGCCGAGCCAGTGAGTGATGCCCAGACCCTGGTGCTCCCAAATCCATCCTGGGAAGGGGTCAGGGAGATGCTGGGAAGGGATCAGGGAGGTCCTGGCTCAGATCTGGAGCTCTCCCAGGTGGACTTTGCCTCTCCTGGGGTGAGGATGCCGAGCAGTGCCTCAAACCCCTCCCCTGCCCTCCTCTCCCCTGAGCGTGTCCTCTGGTGTTTGAACATCTCATAACCCACACGAAGTTAAAAGGGGTTTGTTTCCTTTCAGACTGAGTGCAGCCAGGGTAATTTAGTAGAAAAATGTCATGCTAATGCAATTCAAAGTTCAAATGATCTTTCATTTTGAGGGAGAGGAGAACGTGTGTGCAGTCAGAATGCTAAAACCCACTACTTGCCCTGCAATTCAAATAGAAATATGAGCTTTGGGGGATACATAAGTCACATGAAATACTGTGAGTGAAACAGAAAATGAATAAAAATGATCCTGAAGCCATTATTAGCATTGCTGGGGGGCAAATCCAGCCTGGAACAAGTGTAGCAGCAGTCAGGAGCAGCGTGGGGAAAGGAGAAGGTGGCATGAAATCACAATAACACGGGAAATAATGAGAAAAAGTTATCAGCAAGGCGTTTTTCATATTAATATCTAAATGTTTGCAGCCCAGGTGCTCCTTCCCCTCCGCTTCCCAGCCCCTCTCGACATCCTGGGAGTACTTAGCTGGAGAGTGGCACATGGTAATGAAGCTCTGGATGCTCTGCAGGGGCTGTGCCTGGTGCTGGCTGCTCCTCCAGCCGTGCAAGGAGCAGCTCCACTCCACGGCTGAGGATGTTTTAGGCTGGGAGCCCCCCAGGATGACTCTGTGCACTCGTGTTCTGTCTCCTTGTATCAGTCAGAGCTCGGGGGGAAGATCTCTGTGGAGGTTTCAGAGCTCTGTCTCCCAAAGAAGAGCGGAAGGAAGCGACGGCTGCGCCTGTCAGGGCTCAGGGAGGGGGGTTAAAACCAGGCACAGCAGTTTTTGTAGGGGAAGGGAAGGTCTGCAGCAAGCAGGGGGTGGTTACCAGTGGGCAGGTGCCCTCTGGAAAGGAGAATCAGTCCAGGATCAGTGCAAACCTGCCCCCTCTGCCCCTGTCTGGTGGAGCAGAGGAAGGAGTTTGTGTGACACTGTTCTAAACACAATCACTTGAGCATCACCTCCAGGAGACAACCTGAGGAAGAATTTCCTCACAGAATAGGGTTGATAAACACTGGCAGGGGCTGCCCAGGGACGTTTGGAGTCCCCCAGCCCAGGGAAGGCCTGGCTGTGGCACTCAGGGCACAGGGTGGGCTCTGCTTTTGGAGGGCTTTCCCATCCTGAAGGATTTTATGACCCAGGAGAGACCAGCAGAGCCTCCAGTGCTGCCTGTGACGCTGCTGGAGGAACCTCCCAGGTGCCAGAGCCCTCCTGCCTCTCCTGAAAACTGCAGGTGATTCCCTGAGGGAGCAGAAAACCAGCTCTGAGCTTCCTGGTCTTCACCTTCCCTCCCGAGCCTCGTCCTCTGGCTCTCCCTGGCTCTCCCTCCCTCCTCCTCCTCCTCCCTGTGTCCCTCTCTCCGTGGATAATATTTCCAGCTCCGTGGCTTTATTGGCACCGACAGAGGCTTTAAGGCTCCCATAAAGCCTTCAAGCCCCGTGATTAAAAGTCAATAATGGAAGTGTTCACTGGGCTGCTTAGGGAAGGAAGGGAACGAGGGAAGGCAGCAGGAAAATCACCTCCTGGAGAGGCGGCTGAGAGGAGGCTGCGGGTCAGAGGATTCCCAAAATCACGGAATGGTTTGGCTTGGAAGGGACCCTAAAGCTCAGCTTGACACCTTCCCCCAGAGCAGCTGGATAAAACCCTCCTCCCTGGCAAATTCCATGTGCTGAGGAGACATTTCAGGGTGGTACTGGGAGCACACTTCCCAAATCCCCTGGCAGAGCCGTGTCTTTATCTGGTGTTAATTGGGAGGATGTGTAATTTTGAGCTGAATGTGTGTGTCTACAGAAGGTATTACCGAGGTAATTGGGCTATAAAAGGCTCCACACACACACACACACCCCGAAGGTTTCTGTGTGGTGATGCCCTGCTAATCTGGAGAGCAAAATTAGATTTTATATTTTTTTTTCTCCCTTTAAATCCCGGAATGTGTGTTTTGCTGAATCCCGGATTTTCTCAGGTGTACTCTGCAAATCTGCCAAGTAATGTAATATTTTAACAAGGGGTTTTTTGTATTACAGCCCTGTATTTAGCAGGGCTCTTACCTGGGTCCTCTGGATGATTGTTTGTGAGTGTCTGATTGTCGGGAAGGAGAGGTAATTGCAGAGAGAAAATGAGACTCAGGGAAACTCTCTGGGAAGTTGAGGGGGGCCGTGGTGTGAGCACAAGTGGCTCATTGCCTGTGGTTGGTGAAAATCATCTGTTTATTCCAATTTTTCTCACTGCATTTGACGTTTGTCTGAACGTGAAGCCACCCCCACATGGGTTCTGTGGCCTGGAGCACGAAAATTAACACTCTGGGGATATTTAATCCCCTCTGCTTCTGTCTGTG
>NW_020917858.1:0-2090 GCF_003984885.1 Neopelma chrysocephalum | reverse complement strand
TAGGCCGTGACAAGAAGTGCCTGTCAGAACTGCCAAGATGGACCAACCAGAATCTTGTGTGGGGATCTTCTCTGCTCTGCCCTGCACACCTTTGTGCTGGTGTTGCAGACGACGGGAAAAGAATACATGACCACAGAGATTGATCATGACTAATCCAACTTTATTGCTGCAGGCTTTGTGCTTATAAAGGTTAATAATTAGCCTCATACATATTACAAGCGCTAGCTCATCATTGGCTTCTGATTACCTAAGTTATATTTGCGCAAATGCTGTTTCTTTCACATTCTTATGGTTACTTATTTGCTACTTATTCTGCTTCCCCATCCGCTTTATTCTATTCTTCTGTCATGTACACAGTTTCACAGACACAGTGACCTTCTAATAGTTTTTGCTTACCGTGGGACCAGAGCTATAGCATCTTTCTCATGCCTTCTTTCTATCAACCACGTTTCTGTAATGCTTTCCACACTTCCCCCGTTTTCTTTTGATAATGTTAAAAATACATCATTCATTGCCTTCGTTAGCATGTTCTGTATACATTTAAAAACACAAGGAACGACACATAAAGCAGCCAGTAGTATCAGCAAAAGTGAAATAGCTTGTTTAGTGATCTCAGCGAGCCATGGTCCTAACCCTAACTTTGTTAACCATTTCCTAATAGGATCTTTTTGGACTTTAAAGTCGTTCAGATGACTTTGCATTTCTTTTAGTTTTTGGTAGATGGACTGAGAGTGATCAGAAAGATTCATACAACACATGCCTTCAAATTCTTCACACCCATGCCCCTGAGCCAGCAATAGAAAGTCTATAGCTGCTCTGTTCTGTAAAACAGCATGTCTTATTTCATCAAAGTCATGAGCCAATTCTCCTAGAATTTTCGAGGTTCTATTAATTTGATTCCTTGCCCAACAAGCTGTTCTTTGAACAAGAACCAGGCTCTTTTTTGCTCCAATGGGGGCAAATATGGATGCAAAGAAGTTTGCCGTGGGCTTCCGAAATTCAATGGGTTGATTTTCTACTGATTTACAGTATTTATCAAATTCAGTGTCTCGTTTGTTCTGAATATTTTTCCTTTTCAACTGGGTTATTTGTCTCATAGTGGGTGTAAACATGGTCAATTTTCCCAAGTAACATGGTCCACCAATGGGGTATCTAGGAATGCCAGACCATGCTCTATTACCACAAATCAAGAAATAGCCAGGTGGTAAGTATTTTGGCTTTGTCACACTGACCGACACATTTTTGACATAACCTTGGCACCAGGTTATATTATCATATGGAGGATTCTGTGCCGTTATGTTCGTGGTGGATACATTCCCAATCGTTCGTTGCCATTGTAGAAAGGTCCTTTCCTTATTCATATTGAGTCTAAAGCAAGAGTCATTTCCATCTACAGCTCCAAATAGTTGTAACTCACTAGGGCTGTCCATCATTGTTCTGTTTAGACTAGCTACTAACAAAAGGGACGCCATGCCTTTGGTACCATTCGTGCATTCTTTTGTCACATTGCATGCACGTTCCACCTCAGTTTGGTTATGTTCAGAGCTAACCCAACCCATAAAATCACTTGTATCAAGGTAAGGAATGCCAATCAAACACGTTTGAAAAGGATCTGACGCTGAGGCTAAACTTAGACAGAAGTCCATTTGGCCTGTTTGGTTGGCAAACGTTACCCAAATGTTTTCTCTGGGCCCAACAGGGATACTAGGATGTCCTTGTGTTAGTAGCAAAAATCTAGATATCGTTGTGGATCGCCTTCAAAGGGACCGAATATTGTCATCAGGGGTGTGTCCTTCCCACACCGAGTCGCTATTATTTTTGTCCAATCCATGCCGTAGGAACATTGTTCAATCTACTGGTAATTATTGGACATGACAGTCCTAATAATGCTTCTTGAAGATCCTCATTAGTACATAGGTACCAATCAAGAACATTCTTCTGCATTGGTAATTGTATACGTGCAGGCTCTTGAGCATCGATCTGTAATACACGCTCTCTACCCCTTTTTATCAGGGCTGCCAACATTTCAATTTTTTGTAAGACTGTTTTAGACTGTTGTATGCTAGTTGATAGCCATTCTATGACACCTA
>NW_020917857.1:624-836 GCF_003984885.1 Neopelma chrysocephalum | reverse complement strand
GACACTGGGGAGGACAAACTGCACCAGGAGGGGACAGGAGGACACTGTGGGGGACAAACTGCACCAGGAGGACACTGGGGAGGACAAACTGCACCAGGAGGGGACAGGAGGACACTGGGGGGGACAAACTGCACCAGGAGGACACTGGGGGGGACAAACTGCACCAGGAGGACACGAGGGACACAGAGGGCACAGGGACAAGGGACAAGGGA
>NW_020917857.1:0-614 GCF_003984885.1 Neopelma chrysocephalum | reverse complement strand
CCGGTGGCCTCGGGGTGTCACCCACTGGTGCCACCTCCCCCGAGCGTCACCTTGCGCATGATCTTGCGGCCGTAGAAGAGCATCTTGTCCCTCTTGCGGAAGCGGTACCGGGGCGTCTCCTGGGCGGGCACCTCTGGGGACACACAGGGGACACGGGTTGAGGGGGTGTGGCACTGTCACCACTGTCACCCCCCCCGTCCCCGAGGCCACCGGGGCCGTGTCACTCACCCTTAAGGCGCAGCCGGTGCAGCAGGGCCACCACGGCCGTGACGACGACGACGACGGTGAGGCCGAGGCCCAGGATGGCCCCCAGCACCTGGGGAGGGACAGGGGGGTCCCCATGCTGTCCCCGAGGTCCCCATGGGGTCCCCGGGGGACGTGGACAAGTGTGGGGGGTGACCAATGGCAGGGCAGCTGTGGGGACGTGGAGGGAGAGGAGGAGCTGGGCGGGATCAGGGACCAGGACACGTCCACAGAGGACACTTTTGTGTCACCTCGGGGGTGCTGAGCAGCACTGGGGACATGGGGACACTGTCCCCAAGGACACGGGGACACTTCTGTGTCACTTCAGGGGGTGCTGAGCAGCACTGGGGACACGAGGACATTGTCCCTGA
>NW_020917856.1:0-417 GCF_003984885.1 Neopelma chrysocephalum | reverse complement strand
GATGTCCTTGGCCTTCCCTGTGGGCCGGAGGCAAATCCCCTCCCTGTCCTTCTTGCTTCCTGCCCCAGGCCCCGAGCTGAGGACGGAGAGCCCGGAGGACAAATCCCCCCGTGAGACCCTGGTGGGAGAGGCCGTTTTGAAGGGCTCCATGGTGCAGGAAGGCAGCGGGGAGGAAAAGGGCTGGAGATCCCCCCACAGGAGGGGCTCCAAAGCCAGCCCAGGGTGCTCTGAGGAGGAAAGACCCAGCCTGTGTCGGGAAGGCGGCCAGAGCTTGAGGCGGAGCTGTGACCTGGTGGTCCCTGAGCAGCCTCCCAGCAGGCAGAAGCCCTTCAGGTGCTTGGAATGTGGGAAGAGCTTCAGGAAGAGCTCCCACCTCCTCAGCCACCAGCACATCCACTCTGGGGAACGTCCCTACAC
>NW_020917855.1:519-1133 GCF_003984885.1 Neopelma chrysocephalum | reverse complement strand
CACCTCCTCAGCCACCAGCACATCCACTCTGGGGAACGTCCCTACACGTGTAGGGAATGTGGGAAGAGCTTCAGGAGCAGCTCCAACCTGATGCGACACCAGCTCATCCACAGTGGGAACGGCCCTATTCGTGTGGGGAATGTGGAAAGAGCTTCAGCCAGAGCTCCAACCTCATCCGTCACCAGCAAATCCACACTGGGAAACGGCCTGGGAAAGGGGTGGGAGAAGGGGGCTCAGGGGAGGGGGGAGAGCGGGAGCGGGGTTACTGTGGGGGTCCCTTCATGTCCCCATGCCTTGATCCCTGGAGAGTGGGGGAGGCTGGAGAGAGGAGGGAGCTCGGGCCCCCTGTGCCGAGCCAGCAGTCGGGGCTGTGCTGTTGGTGCCAAATTGCCCCTGGTCAGGCTGAACCCAGAGCCCACCCACGTGTCAGGGGGCCCAATCCACTCCCTGCTCTGGTTTCCCTGGGGCAGCCTCTGGTTTCCCCCTGCCTGTGGAGCTGTTTGGGTGCCTTGGGCACAACCGGCCCTTGTGCAGGGGTTTTTTTCCTGTATCACAGAGGTTTTGGTTTTTCTGGGCTCAATCTTGGTGTTTTGGAGGTTTTTATGGACACAAGA
>NW_020917855.1:0-419 GCF_003984885.1 Neopelma chrysocephalum | reverse complement strand
CCTGCTGGGAGGCTGCTCAGGGACCACCAGCTCAGAGCTCTGCCTCAAGCTCTGGCCGCCTTCCCGGCACAGGCTGGCTCTTTCCTCCTCAGAGCACCCTGGGCTGGCTTTGGAGCCCCTCCTGAGGGAGGATCTCTGGCCCTTTTCCTCCCCACTGCCATCCTGTGCCGTGGAGCCCTTCAAAACGGCCTCTCCCACCAGGGTCTCACGGGGGGATTTGTCCTCCGGGCTCTCCGTCCTCAGCTCGGGGCCTGGGGCAGGAAGCAAGAAGGACAGGGAGGGGATTTGCCTCCGGACCACAGGGAAGGCCAAGGACATCACCCAACTCTGGCCCCAGCAGGACGGCGGCGGCAGCGGGGTTGTCCTGCAGCCGGGGGCCATGCTTGGCTGCCAGAGCCAGCACAACACCCGCCCAAAGG
>NW_020917854.1:0-337 GCF_003984885.1 Neopelma chrysocephalum | reverse complement strand
TTTCTGATCCTGCCTGAAATATTCATCTCTGAGAGGAAAAGAGTTGGAATTTCAGTGCAGCCTCTTGAACTGAGAGAACAATGTCTCTGCTACAATGCCTAAGCTGGAGACACCCATCAGGACTAATTCCTTTCCTGTAGCCCCTGTCTTTTGTGAGCTTTGCAAAAACTTCTCCATTCAATACGATGTAGTGGTCTGGAGCTGTGAGCAGGTCTGACCCTGCAACAGTGAGACATTGAAAAGATCCTCCCCCAGGTGCCAGGTTTGCTCCTTGGCCACAGCCCTTGTGCCCCCAGCCCTGGGAGCAGCTCCCCGGGCCGGCTGAGAGCTGCCCCTG
>NW_020917853.1:0-386 GCF_003984885.1 Neopelma chrysocephalum | reverse complement strand
TAGAGTCAAGCTCAACAGGGTCTTCTTTCCCTACTGATTCTGCCAAGCCCGTTCCCTTGGCTGTGGTTTCACTGGGTAGTAGGTAGGGACAGTGGGAATCTCGTTCATCCGTTCATGCACATCACTAATTAGATGATGAGGCATTTGGCTATTTATTGAACACGTAGAAATATATGTTCTTTTTCTGGGTTACGTGAAGGTGGCCTGTCCACCTTAGTCAGAATCGGTAGTATTTTGACCTGAAATTGACGTTATGTGACACATGATGATCTGAGTCCCAATTGTCATCCCCATGTACTGTCTGCCCTGATCTAATTGGCTTGTGGCAGCCCTGCAACCGTAGCCATTGCTTAACTTTATTGTAAATTAAGGTCCAACAGTATGAG
>NW_020917852.1:333-1172 GCF_003984885.1 Neopelma chrysocephalum | reverse complement strand
TTATGGAGTCTGGGGGGGGTAATGGGGCAATTTATAGGGTGGTCTATGGGTCCCTGGGGGGGTTTATGGGGTCTGTGGGTCCCTGGGGGGGTTATGGGGTGGTCTGTGGGTCTTTCGGGGGGTTTATGGGGTCTGGGGGGGCCATGGGGGGGTTTCTGGGGTTGTCTGTGGTTCCCTGGGGGGGTTTATGGGGCGATCCTTGGGAGTCCCTGGGGGAAGAAATGAAGCCTTGGGGGTCCCTTAACAGTGGTTTGGGGGGTCCTGAGGGTCTGGGGGTGTTTTGGGGGGGGTCTTTAACCCCTTCTTTGCCCCCCCCCCTCCCCCAGGCCGCCCACTGGGTGCAGCCCCACAGCCCCGCCCTGGCCCGCTTCTACCTGAGCACCCAAAGAGGGGCCTCCCGGCGCCTGGTGCTGCGCCTGTGAGTCAGGGGGGGGTCCAGGGGGGTCCGGGGGGGGTCCTTGAGGGGTCTTGACCTCCTCTGTGCCCCCCCAGGGCCCCCCCGGTGAAGCGTCTCGTGTGTCGCCGCTGCTGCTCCCTCCTGCTGCCCGGGGAGGGGTCGGGGCAGCGACTGCGAGGTGGGGAAAGGGGGGGGTTTGGGGGGGATTTGGGGGGTCTGGGAGTGATTTGGGGGGTTTGGGGAGGATTGGGGGGCTTGGGGACACACTGGGGAAATTTAAGGGGGTCTGGGGGGGATTTAGGGGGCTCTGGGGGGGGATCGGGGGGATTTGGGGGGTTCTGGGGACACCCTGGGGGGGATTTAGGGGGGTCTGGGGGTGGATTTAGGGGGGATTGGGGACACCCTGGGGAGGATTTAGGGGGGCATTGGGGGGATTGGGGGG
>NW_020917852.1:0-233 GCF_003984885.1 Neopelma chrysocephalum | reverse complement strand
GGGGGGGGGGGGGGGGGGGGGGGGGGGGGGGGGGGGGGGTTGGGGTCAATGTGGAGGGTCCCCCCAAATACCCCCAAAACACCCCAAAACCCTCCCAAAAACCACGTCCGTGGTTTTTGGGAGGGTTTTGGGGTGGTTTGAGGGTATTTGGGGGGTTTTGGGGTGGTTTTGGGGTATTTGGGGTTGCTCAGACCCCCCCTGTCCCCCCCCTTAGGGCGGGGCCAGCCCCGAAT
>NW_020917851.1:0-365 GCF_003984885.1 Neopelma chrysocephalum | reverse complement strand
CCCAAAAAACCCCCTCAGAAACTCCTCAAAAATCACTCAGAAATCCCTCAAAAATCCCTAAAAAAACCACTCAGAAACCTTTCAGAAACCCCAGAAAAACCCTCAAAAACCCCTCAGAAACCCCCAAAAAACCCCTCAGAAACCCCAAAAAAACCCTCAAAAACCCCTCAGAAACCCCCAAAAAACCTCTCAGAAACCCCAAAAAAAAACCCAAAAAACCCCCTCAGAAACTCCTCAAAAATCACTCAGAAATCCCTCAAAAATCCCTAAAAAAACCACTCAGAAACCTTTCAGAAACCCCAGAAAAACCCTCAAAAACCCCTCAGAAACCCCCAAAAAACCCCTCAGAAACCCCAAAAAAACCC
>NW_020917850.1:0-2939 GCF_003984885.1 Neopelma chrysocephalum | reverse complement strand
CCAGTGACATCCAGATCCATCACAAGGTTGGGGGTGTGTGTGAGACAGGCAGAACCACAAATGCCTGCACAGCCCAGAGCAGTCAGTGTGGTGCTGGGCTTGCTGCTGCAGAGACCCCCAGGGAACAAACCCAGGGAAGTAGTTCAGGGGATGGGAGATGTCCCTAAGGAGGACACTTGACTTGTTATTTCTTATTATTTCTAATATCTGATAGATCTATCATACAACACCTCAGGATGGATTCTATAGAATATGTGCCATAGATATCTGTGTTGGGTCTGGCTGAGCTGCAGTTCAGTTCCCCACAGCAGCCCTCCCAGGGCTGGGCTTGGCATTGGCAGCTGGAAGGGGGTTGAGAACACACCAGTGTTTTGGCCACTGCTGAGCACAGCACCAACACTGGCACATTCCTTCCTTAGCTGAGGGCAAGACCCTGGCAGGGGACCCAAGTAGGCCAGCTGAGCCCAACTGACCCAAGGGACATTGCAGACCATGGGAGGTCAGCTCAGCTCTAAAAGCTGAGGCACAGAGCAGGAGGGGGGCATTCACTGTCTAATGGCTGCCTGCTGAGGAACCCTCCCGCGGACCCAAGCCCTGCTCCTCGGGAGTGGCCGACCATGGCTGCTCATGGGAAGCAGAGAACAAACCCTGCTATCTTTGGCTTTAAATAAACTGTCTTATCTCATTCTACAAGTTGTTTTTTTTTTTTTTTGACCTTACTCTCTCCCCTGTCCTGCTGGGAAGGGGAGTGATAGAGCGGCTGGGTGGGCAACTGGTGTCCAGCCAAGGTCAACCCACCACACACCTGAACACTTCCAGAGACTCCACCACCTCCCTGGGCTACTTGTTCCAATGCCTGAACACTCTCTCAGTGGAAAAAGGGTTCTTTAATATCCAATATGAACCTTGCCCTATGCAATTTAAGGCCATTCCCTCACAACCTTTCACTATAGCCTTGGCAGAAGAGATCAACCCCCACCCCACTAAAAGTCTCCTTTCAGGTCATTGGAGAGAGCAATGAGGTCCCCCCTGAGCCTCCCCTTCTCCAGACTCAACAAGCCCAGTTCCCTCAGCCGTCCCTCAGCAGACATGTTTTCCAGAGCCTTCCCCAGCTCCGTTCCCTTCTCTGGACACGCTCCAGCCCCTCAAGGGCCTTTTTGCTCTGAGGGGCCAGAACTGGACACAGCAGTCGAGGTGGGGCCTCAGCAGTGCCCAGCACAGAGGGGCAATCAGTTCTCTGCTCCTGCTGGCCACACTCTTCTCCACAAAGGCCACGATGCCCTTGGCCTTCTTGCCCCCCTGGGCACACTCTGCCTCATATCCAGCCGCTGTCAAGCAGCACCCCCAAGTCCCTTCCTGCTGAGCAGCTCTCCAGCCCCTCTGCCCCCAGCCCAGAGCGTTCCAGGGGGTTGTTGGGACCCAAGGTCAGGCCCTGACACTTGACCTTATTGATCCAGCCTGTCCAGATCCCAGAGCTGGAGGCAGCTCTGCAGGTGGAGCAGCATTACAACCATGGATGTTGCAGCAAGGAAGTGGTGGAACCTCATGGAACCAAGGACCATTGTGACACTGCAGGGCCTTCTGGAGCCAAAGGAGCCCTGGGACACTGGGCAATCTCATGGAATCAAGGCAGCACTGTCACCCTGGGAAAACTCCTGCAATTCAGGGCCCATTGTGACACTGCAGCTCCCCATGGAACAAAAGGAACCCTGGGACACTGCGGAAACTCATGGAACCAAGGGACCACTGTGACACTGAGGGGGCTGATGGAATCAGGATCCATTGGGACAATCCAGGGCCTCGTGAAATCAAAGGAATTCTGGGACATTGTCGAACCCCCTGGAACCAAGGGTTCCTACTGACATGCGTGTCCTCCTGGAACCAAGGGAGCCCTGAGATATTTCTGAACCTCCCAGAATCCAGGGGCCATTGTGACCCTGCAGAACCTCCTGGATTCAAGTGGTCCTTGTGAAACTGCAGGCTCTCCTGGAACCCAAGGATTCCTGGAACACTGCAGAGCTCACAGAACCAAGGGGCCACTGTCCCACTACAGCTCCTTCTGAAGCACAAGGGACCCTGGGACAATGGGAAATCTCCAAGAATCCAAAGGGCATTTTGGGACTGCAGGGCCTCATGGGACTAGAGGAATCTTTGGAGACTGTGGAAGCTCATGGAATCAAGGGTCCACTGGGACATGTGGGGCCTCCTGGAAGCAAAAGAACCCTGAGAAATTCTGTGGGAACAAGTTAAGGCAGCAGCAGCTGCATTCAGTTAATCAGGATCCAAAAGGAGTGTTTTGGCCTTGACTGGTGTTTTTCATCCAGAGAGTGCTGTTTGCCAAAGTGGAAACCACTTGGAACACTCTGCATGGTAGCCTGTGTTTTTCTCTGGTGGCTGAACACAGCCAGCACATGAGGGGAGGGGAATGTGTGGGATCAGGGCACTGCTTTGGGGTGATCCTGGAAATTCTGGTGGACTAAAAGACAAAGCCCAGGCGCTGTTTCCAAAGGAACCCCAATGAAAGGGGGACACTGGAAAGATGGGCGGACAAGTCCCACAATGGAACTCTGTGTGTGCAGCCTCATTTTCTCCTTCAGCATCCACAGGAGAGGGGGCAAAATGTGGGGGTTGGGACCCCAAAACTGTTGGGGAGGGAAATGGGGATTGAGGGGACAATGGGAAAGTGGGAGGAACAGGGAGAAGGGTGGAAAAGGGGAGGTGGTCTGGCAAGTCTGATGGTCCCATGGGGGTCTTTGGGGACAGGGAGGCTGGGAAAGTGGGGTGGTCCCCCTGAGCTCCCAACTTACTGTGGGGTGCTGGGGGCTGCTGGATCCAGTCTCAGCCTTGGATTATGCCAACACTTTCAGTTTAGAGGAATTACAAAG
Source organism: Neopelma chrysocephalum (assembly GCF_003984885.1). Classification (NCBI taxonomy): domain Eukaryota; kingdom Metazoa; phylum Chordata; class Aves; order Passeriformes; family Pipridae; genus Neopelma; species Neopelma chrysocephalum. Next base: position 54 of record NW_020917850.1, on the reverse strand, counting down.
GTGTGATTGAAACACTTTTGTCCCCCAGGTTTTAATGATGGCAAATCAGATCTA
>NW_020917849.1:0-3235 GCF_003984885.1 Neopelma chrysocephalum | reverse complement strand
GCCCTCTCCCCTCTCCTTTTCTCCAGCTAAGCTGTGGAGGGGGGCTTGTCTGTCCCTCCACTGGGAGGAGAGGCTCACGTATGAAGCTGAGCCAAGTGGACGGGCCGTGGAGGTAGGCCCGGCGCTCGGGAGAAGAGTCCCAAGCGAAATTGGAGACGGACCCCCAGAGAGAGAGAAAGGGGCCTGGGGGATGTCTCTGCCACGCAGGACAACCAAAAAGCCGAGAAGAAATCCACATGCCAGGACGTGGACGCTTGATAAACAGAACTCCACTGCAGCAGCCTACGAACCCAGGTATGAGAGAGAGAGAGAGATCACACAGCGGCAGGAGAGCAAGGACTCAAAACTATCTTCTTGGACTTGATGAGGAGGAGAGACTACAACCAAACAACTGGAACTTGGTGAGGGGGGAGCGTTCGGGCCTAGAACACTCCCACAGAGGGACTGGATACTTTCCAGCCTTGAAAAGGCTCTTTCCTGGACTAAACTTAAAGGAGGGGCTTGAAAGGACTGATTGATAGAAATGTAATATATATATAGTTGTCTTTAGTTTGTATACTATTTATTTGTGTAAATAAATGTATATACTTCCCCTTCCCCTATAGAAGCCTCTGACCTGAAAGTTTCTCTTCAGTAGTGTTGGGATAATTGTGGGGGGGGGGGAGAAGCCTGGAAACTTGGAATTTTAGATTTATAACGTGGCTCAAACTGTCACACGGACGCGGGATGTTCTGGACACGGAAGATTCCAGGCATGGGATATTACGGACACGGTGTGTCCTGGAAATGGGTCTTCCGTGCATGGGATAGTCCAGACACGAAATATTCCGTACATGGGATAGTCCAGGCAGAGGATATTTCAGACACGGGATGTTCGACGCATGGGATATTCCAGACACGGAATGCTCCAACAACGGGATTTTCCGGATACAGAGTGTTCCAGATACGGGTGGTCCACTAACAGGATATTCAGGCAGGGGTTGTTCCAGACACGGGATGTTCTGGACACGGGATGTTCCAGACACGGGATATTCCAAAGACGGGATGTTCCAGATGCGGAATATTCCGGACACTGGATAACCCAAGCACGGGATCTTCAGGACACGGGATGTTCTGGACACGGGATGTTCCGGACACAGGATGCTCTGGACACGGCATGTTCCGGGCATGGGATGCTCCAAGCACGGGATGTCCCGGACACAGGATGTTCCGGACACAGGATGATTCAGACACGGGATATTCCAGAAACGGAATGTTCCGAATATGGGATGATCCAAATACGGGGTGTTCCAGACATGGGTGGTCCAGAGACAGGATATTCAGACCCGGGATATTTCAGGTACGGGATGTTCCAACACGGGATGTTCCAGATACAGAATGTTCCGGACACGGGATGTTCCAAGCACGGGATCTTCCGGACACGGAATGTTCCAGACATGGGATGCTCCGGACACGGGATGTACCAGGCACGGAATGTTCCGAACACGGGATGTTCCGGATAGGGGGTGTTCCAGACACGGGTGGTCCAGAGACGGGATATACAGACACGGGATGTTCCAGGCATTGAATATTTCAGACACGGGATGTTCTGGTCACGGGATGTTCCAGGCATGGAACCTTCCGAACACGGGATATTCTGGAGACGGGATATTCCTGACACCGGATACTCCTGACACCAGATATTCCAGACATGGAATGTTACGGACACGGGATGCTCTGGACACGGGATGTTCCAGGCATGTGATGCTCCAAGCACAGGATGTCCCAGACACAGGATGTTTCGGATAGCGGATGTTCCGGACATGGGATGATTCAGGCACGGGATATTCCAGAAACGGAGTGTTACCAACACAGGATGTTCTGGATACGGGTGTTCCAGACATGGGTGGTCCAGAGACGGGATATTCAGACACAAGATATTCCAGGTACGGGATGTTCCAGGCACAGGGTGTTTGAGGCAAGGGATAGTCCATACACGGGATGTTCCAGACACGGGCTGTTGTAGGCACGGAACCTTCCAGACCCAGGATGTTCCAGGCACAGAATGTTCCAAGCATGGGATGTTCCAAACAAGAGATGTTCCAGACCCGGGATATTCCAGAGATGGAATATTCCGGACACGGGATATTCCAGACATGGGATATTCCAGACAGAGGATTTTCCGGACACGGGATGTTCTGGTCACGGGATGTTCCAGGCATGGAATGTTCCGAACACAGGATATTCTGTTGACGGGATATTCCTGACACCAGATAGTTTTGACACCGGATATTCCAGACATGGAATGTTCCGAACACGGGATATTCCAGGCACGGGATGTTCCAGACATGGGATGTTCCGAACATAGGAGTTTCCAGATACGGAATGTTCTGGACACTGGATGTTCCAGGCACGGCATGTTCCAGACACAGGATGTTCCAGACCTGGGATGTCCCGGACATGGGATGTTTCAGGCACGGAATGTTCCGGACACGGGATGTTACCAGCACGAGATCTTCCGGACACTGGATGTTCCAGACATGGGATGTTCCAGACACGGAATATTCCAAACACGGGATGTTCCGGATACGGAATGTTCCAGACACTGTATATTCCAGGCATGGGATATTCCAGACACGGGATGTTCCGGACACAAGATGTTCCAGGCACGGACTGTTCCGAACACGGAATGTTCTGGAGACGGGATATTCCTGACACCGGATGCTCCTGACACCGGATATTCCTGACAGAGAGTGTTCTGGACACGGGATGTTTCAGGCACGGGAAGTCCCGGACATGGCATATTCCAGATACCAGGTGTTCCAGGTACAGAGTACTCTAGACACTGAATGTTCCCGATACAGGATGTTCCAGGCACGGGATGTGCCGGACGCAGGATTTTCCGGACACGGCATATTATGGAAACGGATTAGACCAGACACGGTTATTCCGTACATGGAATAGTCCAGGCACGGGATATTTCGGACATGGGATATACCACGCATGGGATATTCCATACACGGAATGTTCCAGGCACGGAATGTTCCGAACACGGGATGTTCGGGATACGGGGTGTTCCAGACACGGGTGGTCCAGAGACGGGATATTCAGACCCAGGATATTCCAGACACGGGATGTTCCAGACACGGGATGTTCTGGAGACGGGATGTTCCAGGCAAGGAACCTTCCAAACACGGGATATTCTGGAGGCGGGATATTCCTGACACCGGATACTCCTGACACCGGATATTCCTGAC
>NW_020917848.1:0-1151 GCF_003984885.1 Neopelma chrysocephalum | reverse complement strand
GAAGAGCAGAACAGGTCTGCTGCCAGTAAGCGGGGTCAGCCAAGAGTGCAGATCCCCCGGCTGGGCCTTAGGGATGGGCAGGTCTGCCGTCCTGGCAGGACATCCCGTCCATGGGCTGAGAGCAGTGGGGCCCAGCTCAGGCCTGGCTGCAGCTTGAGGGAGGCTGTGACAGCGTCCTCTGGGTGTGAGAGATGAATTGCTGCCCTGGGAGAGAGGGGAGGAACTCTGCTGTCACTGGCAGGGCACGATCAGCCCCTGAGCCCTGTCTCAGGCACGAGCTGAGAAGGAGGCACTTGAGGTTTTGCTTTTCTCCCCAGTGTTGTTGCTGCCCAGGGCTCAATGAGGACAGGGGCCTCCCAGGGGAAAATCTGTCCCTTATTGCTCACGGGGAGCTGTTTCAGCCCATGTGGTGGCGGGGAGCCAGAAGGACTGTTCCCAGCAGTGCTTTTGAGGCTGCTCTGCCTGTGCAGCAGTGGCACGGAACCTTTCATCTCCTTCTCTGCTCGTCACTGGGATCCGCTGCTAAAGCGGCGTCTGTCAGAGTCACGCTTGGGTTTGGAGGCATCACTGTGGAATGGCTTCCTGCCTTTGCAGGGACTCCTTTGGAGTCCAGAAGCTTGGAGCATTTTTGCATGAGGAACTCCAAAAGGATGGGAAGCTGAGGAATCCTATGACAAATGATGTGGAAGCTGTTCTTGCTGGAAAAGAGGAGGCTGGTTGCACTTTATTTCTAGTCCTGAGGCAGCAGATGATGACTAGAGTCTCCCTGGCCACCCCCTTTTGGGGTTTTGCCAGAATTCACTGCCTTTCCATCCCGCTGAGTTCCTTTTTTGTTCTTTCTGCCTGCAGGTTGCTGAACTTTCCCAGCAGCTGGACAGGGAATGCCAGAAGTGCACACAGCTGGAAGGCACAAATCAGGCTTTGCAGGAAGAGCTGTCTGCCCTGCGTGGGAAGTGCGAGAACCTGGAGATGGACAAATGCCAGCTGCAAGAAGAGCTGGCAAAACTGCGTCATCATTTGGAGACCAACGTGGTGGATCGCAGCCAACTGGAAGAATGTAAAAGAGAGGTGGAAGAACAAGCTGAGCAGGAAATAAGACAAAAACTCCAGGAAGTCAATGAGTTTTTGCAAGTAAGTGAATTTCTGCCCAG
>NW_020917847.1:0-14308 GCF_003984885.1 Neopelma chrysocephalum | reverse complement strand
CAGAGGCCCAGGGCAAGAAGGTTCCCTGTGCCAGGGCTGGCTGTGGGATGGGAGGGTTGGGGTGCAGCCAGGGGTGCCCAGGGCTGTGGTGCAGAGCAGGGTCCTGCCCCCAGGGCTCTGTGTGCTGGGGCAGGGACTCTGCTGCCTGCCAGGGTCAGCTCTCGGCCTGGCCAAGAAGCTGCCACAGGGCTGGGGGAGAAGGGCTGTGGGGAAGGAACAACTCTTGGGAGGGCCAAGCAGGGCAGATTCCTTCTGATCTCCGCAGTGTGCTGCAGGGATGAGGGCTGGTCACAGCTCCAGATCAAAGCAGGAAGTTTCCCAGAAGGTATTTGCAAGAGGCACAGACAGACAGGGGGTACCTTAAAGAGAATGAACCAGTTCTTTCAGTGTTATACTCTGGGTTGTCTGGGTGCTGACTGTGACAGAGAAATTAATCTCTGAGCACAGGAGGAGACACTGAAACTTTAAGTCTTTTAGACTAGAGAGGATTGAACCTGAGAGTATCAGACATCAAAACTGTCTTATAGACACAGCAGTGTCACTTTTCCAGCCTCCTCGGGGTTGCTCTGACATTGCCATCAGAGCCTGCCCAGCCAGATATGCCCCTGGGCAATGCCCTGTGCTGCTGGGAGGGCTCTGCAGGGCAGAGCTGAGCCCCCAGGGCTGGGATGGGCTCTGGCAGCACTGCCAGGGCCCAGCGCTTGGCCCAGGGAAGCAGCTGCTGGCAGGGACAGCTCCAGGCAGCAGAGCCCTGGGCAAGGAAGTGCGGGGCAAGTGCTCCCAAGGCCTGGGGAAGGGGGCGTTCAGGCAGCTCTGGGGGCCCTTCCCTGTTGCTTTGCTGGGCACTGTGTGCTGGGCAAGGAGCTGCCTCTGCCTGGAGAACATCTCCCCTGCGGGACCTTGCCCTCTCTGGTGGGCCTGTGCTGCTGGGCTTGGAGCTGGTCCCAGCAAGGCCCAGCTCTGCCTGGGCAGGATCTTGGGCAGTGCTGAGCCTTCCCTTGGGAGTGGGCACTCTCCTGTCCCAGCCCTTGGCTTCTCTGCTGGAGGGCTCCTGTCCTGCTCTGTCCAGCACAACTACAGTGATGGCCTGGAAGGACACGTTGAACTGCTTGGCAGTACATGGCCAGAGCTCCCGCCACACACAACCCTCTGCCAGCACATATTAGAGAGAAAAATTTGATTTAATCCTTAAATGAATTGTATTGAAACCTAGAGTGATATTGTCAGAGGTGTCTGTCGTAATTCTACTCTGTGGCTTCCTTTTCTGAACAGACCCTGTGCTAAGAATCAGCAAATGTCCAACAGCAGCTCCCTCACCCAGTTCCTCCTCCTGGCATTTGCAGACAGGCGGGAATTGCAGCTCCTGCACTTCTGGCTCTTCCTGGGCATCTCTCTGGCTGCCCTCCTGGCCAACGGCCTCATCCTCAGTGCCGTAGCCTGCGACCACCACCTGCACACCCCCATGGGCTTCTTCCTGCTCAACCTCTCCCTCACAGACCTGGGCTGCATCTGCACTACTGTCTCCAAAGCCATGCACAATTCCCTCTGGGACAACACAACCATCTCCTACACAGGATGTGCTGCACAGCTCTTTCTGCTTGTCTCCTTTCTTGGAGCAGAGTTTTCCCTCCTCACCATCATGTGCTACGACCGCTACGTTGCCATCTGCAAACCCCTGCACTACGGGACCTCCTGGGCAGCAGAGCTTGTGCCCACATGGCAGCAGCTGCCTGGGCCACTGGCTTTCTCAATGCTCTGTTGCACACAGTCAATACATTTTCCCTGCCCCTGTGCCAGGGCAATGCCCTGGGCCAGTTCTTCTGTGAAATCCCACACATCCTCAAGCTCTCCTGCTCACACTCAGGCTACCTCAGAGAACTTGGGCTTATTGTGGTTAGTGCCTGTTTAATATTTGGTTGTTTTGTTTTCATTGTTTTCTCCTATGTGCAGATCTTCAGGGCTGTGCTGAGGATCCTCTCTGAGCAGGGACGGCACAAAGCCTTTTCCACGTGCCTCCCTCACCTGACCGTGGTCTCCCTGTTTATTAGCACCTTATTCTTTGCCTACCTGAAGCCTCCCTCCATCTCCTTCCCATCCCTAGATCTTACTGTGTCAGTTCTGTACTCAGTGGTGTCTCCAACACTGAACCCCTTCATCTACAGCCTCAGGAACCAGGAGCTCAAGGATGCCCTGAGGAAACTCATAACTGAGTGTTTTTCAGAAGCAATAAACTCTCCTTCTTCTGCATGTTATGTACCTCATTAAAGGCCAATCCTATTATGGACTTCATTAAAGGCCCACCATATCTTCTCTAATTTTTACTCCTGGTAGGGGTGTTATTTTTGTGACAATTTGTTCACAACAAAAAATCTTTTATATTTATATAAAGATATATATATAAACACCATTTTCAGTTCAATGTTTGCCTTCCTAGCCTGGCCCAGAGGCTGTACAAATTGGTGAATGTACTCACTGTCTGCTTAAACCAAATAAAGAATCTACATTGCCTTGTTTGCCTGATATCTTTCCTCTCTGACTTCTCTGCAGCTGCAGGGTCAGTGCCTCTGTGCAGAGCTGGGCCAGAAAAGAATCCCAGCAGAGCAGCACTGCCAGGGAGCAGCAGCCCTTCTCCTGTGGGGCCTCCTCTCCCTTCCCTTCCACACTGTCCTGCAGAGCCCTGTGTTGTTGGAGGCCTCAGTGCTCTGGCAGTCGGTCCCAGTCCTGCTGCAGGACTGTCCAGGGACTGCAGGCAGGGACAGCCACGGGCACTGCTGGCACAGAGCTGAGCTCTGCAGCAGCACTGCCATCCTGCAGGGGCATCTCCTCAGGGCAGGACCTCAAAGCTTCAATCTGCTTTCCACTTTGCTCTCCAGGATGTGCCCAACACAACGCCCTGCAGAGGAAAACAGCAGTGAGCAGCACAAGGGTGGGAGTGCTCAGGGTGGGGGCACCCAGCAGTGCCCTGGCACAGCCAGCGCCGCTCCCAGCACTGGCCTCTCACCCCAGGCCATTGGGCTTGTTCTTCCCTCCAAGGAGGGACATCCAATGACCAGCTCAGGAGTCCAGGTTTGCCCTGCATGGACAAGACATGCCCGTGTGTCACGGCTTGGGGCTGGGGGTTGGAAGGCTTAGACAAAGTTGATGGCAGAAGCCGTCTCGTTGAGCTACGAGGGGCAGAAAGGACCCCCTTGCTTTCTAAATTCCTTCTCAGAGAGGGGCCTGGCTGTGGCTGGATCTAATCTCAGGCTCAGATTTTGGTTTAGATTGAAGGAATTATAGAGGTGTGATTCAATCACTTTGTCTTGCAGGTTTTAGTGATGGCAAATCAGAAATATTTCTATAAAATGAACTATTATTATGTTGAACAGAAAATTGATCAGACAAGTGAACAGATGAAAGACCTTAAACAGAATTATTTACTGCGCAGTATAAAAGCCAAAACCTGCTGGCAGTATAGTGTAAGATAGGACAGTGCAGTCTATCAAAGTCATTCTATTAAAGCAATTGGATCAAAGCCAGCAAAAAGAAACAATCCTGAAGCAGACATTGAGGTAATTCATCCCACAGTGACAGGGGATAGTTCTCTCTCTTTCGCTTAACCCCTGAGGAATGACCATGAAGAGCTGTCCCTGCTTCTTTGGAGAAGCTCCACACAGTTCAAGGAAGTCTGTGGAAGAATCTGCCACATCAAAGTTGCATGGGGCTTTTATAGTTATTAAGGGTGACATATTTGCAGGCCAGGGAGCAGCTTCTCTGTCAAATCCTGCTTCAGAAAGCAGGATGTGTGTTTGAAGTTTCAGGAAGCATTTTGGGTTTAGCACAATTCAACATTAAAAACAGCCCCTTGGCACCAGCAGGAACTCATCACAGAGAGCTTGCATTGTTTGCATTCTCTGACCATTGTTTAGGTATTGTCAGAGCAGAGCATCCTGCCAGAAATGGCCCCTTGATTCCATGAGATTCCAAAAACTCTCAGGGTTCCTTTGGTTCCATGAGACCTCTCACTGTCACAATGGACCTTTGGTTCTATTAGGTTCCACAGTGTTACAATGGCCCATTAATTCCTTGAGGTTCCACAGTTTCTCTTGTTTCCTTTGGTTCCTTGAGGCCCTGCAGTGTCACAATGGACCCTTGATTTCACGATGTTCCAAAATATCCCAGGGTTCCCTTGGCTCCAAGAGGCTCCCCAGTGTCCCACCGGCCCCTTGATTCCAGGAGGCCCTGCAGTGTCCCAATGGCCACTTGGTTCCATGAGCTCCTGTTGTGGTTGAGCTCAATTTCCCCATCCCATCCTGTCCTCAGATGCCGGGAGAACTGCAGAGAACCAAGCTGAGAACACGCCGGGCCCTGGTCCTCTTTGGTGCCCGGGGTTGCCCCGAGAGGGAGTCCCCGGCCGCTGCCCCCGGAGCCGCCGCGCCGTCCCCTGAGCGCCGCTGAGGCGGCAGCACTGGAGTGGGGCCGTGTCTGCCCGGAGCCGCCGCTGCCACGAGGCTGCCGCCGCTGCCGCTTTTGGCCTGCACTGCCCTGCAGCCGCCCGGCACCGGCTTCCCGACACTGCCGGCGCCTGGAAGCGGAGCCAGCGCTCCTGCAGCACCTCGGAGTCGCTGCTCCGCCGCCACAGAGGCTGCCGCCGGCATCTGTGCCGGGAGCCGCCGCTGCCACGGGGCTGCCGCACTCACCGCCGGGGTTGCCGCTCGCGCAGCCGCCGCTCTGCCCCGGCTGCACCGGGACCCGGCACCGCCTCGGGCCTGCGCTGCCGCCTCAGCGGCCACAGGGCACAGAGGGATGGGGGGACCTTTGCTCTGCACCTGCTGGGGCCTTGCTTTGTTCTGCTGGGTTCTTTGCTTTAGGAAAATTACTGTTCATTTTCATGCTCCGCTGGAACACCTCGTGAATTCCAAAGGTTTCCTAATCCAGGAGGAGGTGTTTCTATGGCATCGGAAGTCCCGCCCCTCGGGACACATTGTCAATAAACCATCCAGCTGACTGGGATGGGTTGGCTTGTGATCAGTCAATGCTTTGGGGAATGCTCTATTCTCCTTGAATGTTGCCTTTTAAACTTTTGCCAAGCTTCCTTTTTTTCTAAAGTTTGCCATTAAAGATCTGGTTTTTGACCACTTGAGAAAACGTGTGCCGTGTTTTCTCCCTTGTGGTCTCTCTCAAGGTATTAAAAGAACTGAAGGCCCTTCTCAAATATTTGGAGGGCAGAAATTATTGGTGCCCTTTTTATTTTTCAAAGTAAAACCCCTTCCATGAGCTTGTAGCTCAAACGTGGGGTCTTACAGTCACCGTCTCTGGAAGTGTTCAAAAAACATTGAGCTGTGGCATCTGGGGACACAGTTCAGTGGTGAAGATGCCAGTGTTGGGTTAATGGTTGCACTCCATGATCTCAGAGGTCTTTTCCAACCATAACAATTCTATGATTCTGTGGTGACTCAACCACTTCCCTGGACATTCTGTTCCAATGCTTGATAACCCTTAGCCATCCCTTTGATGCTGCAGCCAAGGAACAGACCAGTGACTTTCACAGTGTTCCTGGATCACAGGATGTCCAAAGCCAAGGACATTTCCATCAGCACCTTGTCCTTCCTGCAGATCGGAGTCACCCAAAGCCTCCAGGCCCTCCACAGTGGCAGAGACCCCCCAGGCAGCAAAGCCCTATAGCTGCTAGAGGTCTGGAGGTTCTTTGCAGCAGCTTTTAAGCAGAACTGCCAGATGGGCCATCAAAGGTGATGCTCAGCTGGGTCTGAAACCTGGGTGATCCTTGTCTGCCTTGGCTCCAGTAGAATGATGGAAGAGTTCTGGTAGGAAGGGACCTTTGAAGTTCTTCTATTCCAACTCCCCTGTAATGAGCAAGGCCATGTTCATTTACATCAGGTTGCTCAGAGCCCCGTCCAACCAGACCTTGAACGTTTCCAGGGATGAGGCATCACCTCTCTGTGCAACCTATGTCAGTATTTCACCACCCTCATTGTAAAAAATTCTTGGTTATATCAACTTCAAAGCTGCCTTTTGTTAGTTTAAAACTATTTGTCCTATCACACCATATCTAGGCCCTACAAAAAGTTTGTCCCCATCTTTCTTAGAAGCCTCTGTGGTGATGCATCCTCCCCCCATTGTCCTCAGGCCTGGTCGATGATCTCAGGAGCTCCTGACAAGCCTTGACCAAACCAGCTGAGCAATGAAGAGCCCCTGGACTGGACCAGGGGTGTGGGGAAGTGTCCCTGGACTGGACCAGGTGCTCCTGGATGATACAGGTGGGAACAATCCAGAGTGGAACAGTTGGGGAACACAGGATAATCAGTCATCCTCTGAAAGCCTCGGAATATTCCCTGCCTGAATCCCGGCCCAAATAGAAGAGTGTGGATGCAATTCCCAAATATTTTGGAAACTCCAGTCATTCCTGACACCAGGATGGAAATTCAGCAGATAACTCAAGCCAGTCACCTTGTGAGCCCACAACCAGCGGGGCTGAGGGAGGCCCTGGCAGCTCCCCAGCACCTCCCTCTCAGTGGGACACCTCTGGCAGCCTCTCCCAGCTCGGGAACCCTCCAGTTTGCAACACTCCAAAGACCGTCGCTGATGCCCAGCACAACTCTGATGCCCCTCAACAAACGCTCCTCCAGCTGTGACCCTTGTCTGTTGGCAAACACAAAGGGATTTGGGGGAGTGTTTCCCTGACAACAAGGAGAATTTTGGAGAGGGACCTTTCCACACCCAGCTCTTGATGTGTCCACACATCTCTGCCTGGGTGTGGGTTTGAATTGACTGTGCTGTGAATGTTGTTGTTGGGAATCTATAATTCAGTCACTGTTAAAATTGTAGCAAATGCTATTGAATCACTTGATAACTGTTCAACTGGTCAATGATTAAGTGCTACTAATGTCTTTTGCCCCCTTGTCTTTGGATCCAAATCCTTTGTGCCCTGATCCTCTTGCATCCCAAGGCTCTGTGTAAATCATTCCCTTTCATCAAAAAAATATATATTTTTCATGACTTCCTCTTTAAAATCTTCCTACTTAGCTAAACTACAAAACAACTCCAATTAGCTGTTCGAGTCTTGAAGACTCGAAGACAATTAAAGGAAGGGAAATAATTTGTTTTTCATTGTTTTAATGGGTCCCACAGTGTGTCAGTCCAAGATGGGCCATGTCAGAACTGGTGAGGTTGGGGGGTGAGGAGCAAGGTTGATCATACAGGGTCAGTGTGGATCTCCTGAGGAAACACTCAGCATCAAGATCACTTGGAGAACACTTCTATGACCTCTTCTCTGAACTAAAAAATATCCATCCTTCAATAAAAAAAAAAAGTAGAAACTTTGAAGATTTGTTTTGAAATTGCCTTGAAGACAATTAAAGGAAGACAAAGAGATCCAGAGGGATTTCTGGATTTTAATGAGCCCCACGGTGTGTTTGCAACCCAGCCCATGATCCTGAGGTACTGAGAGAAGATTGAAGAAGCTGCTGAAGAAGTCAGAAGCCAAACTCCAAGTCCCTTGAAGCATTGCTGGGCCCCACTGAGGGCAGGCACTGACAAAGCCTCCCCAGGGACTCCTTGGAGCAGATCCTTGGAGACCAGGAGTGCAGGCAGACAAAGGCTCTGGGCAGGCCCCTGCAATGCTGAGCAAAGCCTGCCTTGGTTTTGTGGAGCAGAAAGGCCAAGGCCTGAGCCCCAGGCCCTGGCCCAGCAGATCCTGTCCCTCCCGGCTGGCTCAGGGCTGTCTGGGGGGCAGTGGGATGGGAGGGGGAGGAACAACCAAGGCCCAAAACTGGGCAACCCCTGCCAGGCTCCTGAGGGAGGGGCGAGGCAGAAACCAAGTGCAGAACCTGCAAGGCAAGTTGCTTGTGGTGGCCTGAGTGGCAGAGGCAGCTGCCAGAGGCAAGGGGACAAGGGCCTGGGTGCCTTTGGGCCTTGCAGCCCTGGGAGAGCCCTTGGCCATCTCTCCTGCAGGCTGTCCTGCCCTGGCCCTGCTGCTGCTCTGGCCTTGCAGGCTGCACACACCTCTCCTGCTTTCCCACCCCCCTCCCAGCAGCATTTCTAGACCCTCCCTGATGTCTCTGCACCCAGCTCTGGCTGTTCCCTGAAAGACAAAGCCAGGCCATCACCTTCTTAGTGACCTCTGGCACCATAAGGTTCCCCATTTGAGTAACATTCCTTTTCCTCCACCTTTAGACTGAACCTTCAAAGCTGCGCTTTGTGAGTTTCTTTTTCTTTCCAGCACCACAAAAAGCTCCATCCTGTCAGATGTCCTCTAGACCCTCTTCAGTTCTTCCTCATTCCTTCAGAATGGGAAACCTCACAGACAGACAGACCAGTCCAGATGTGGTGACACCAGGGCTGAGGTCAGGGAAGGGAATTTTATTTTATTTAAATGCACTGATATCATGGCTTTTGAAAGTCTCAGGGTTACAAGAGACAGCTTGATAATGATGTAGAAATAGTATGACCAATGATATTTTCCTATGGAAATATTACAGAAAGTAAAAAAGAAAAAAAATAAAATAGATCAAATAAAAAGAAAGAAAGGTACATGGCAGAAAGCAGGTGGGACTGTAATGGTTTCCATTCTGAGTGCAGGAGAAAACGGGGACTCATTTGCATTTTAAAAGCATCAGCTGACCATTTTCCACAGAACAATCTTGCGCTCCTGGTTCCTCAGGCTGTAGATAAGGGGGTTCAGTGCTGGAGGCACCACTGAGTACAGAACTGACACAATCAGATCTAGGGATGGGGAGGAAATAGAAAGGGGCTTCAGGTAGACAAACATGGCAGTGATCAAAAACAGAGAGACCACAGCCAGGTGAGGGAGGCACATGGAAAAGGCTTTGTGCTGTCCCTGCTGAGAGGGGATCCTCAGCACAGCCCTGAAGATCTGCACATAGGAGAAAACAATGAAAATGAAACAACTGAACACTAAACAGGCAGTAATCAGTAAAAGACCAAGTTCCCTGATGTAGGATTTGGAGCACGAGAGCTTAAGAATCTGGGGAACCTCACAGAAGAACTGGCCCAGGGCATTGCCCTGGCACAGGGGCAGGGAAAATGTATTGGCTGTGTGCAGCAGAGCATTGAGAAAGCCAGTGGCCCAGGCAGCTGCTGCCATGTGGGCACAAGCTCTGCTGCCCAGGAGTGTCCCGTAGTGCAGGGGTTTGCAGATGGCAACGTAGCGGTCGTAGCACATGATGGTGAGGAGGGAATACTCTGCTGACATGAAAAAGGCAATGAAAAAGAGCTGTACAGCACATCCATGGTAGGAGATGGTTGTGGTGTCCCAGAGGGAATTGTGCATGGCTTTGGGGACAGTGGTGCAGATGCAGCCCAGGTCTGTGAGGGAGAGGTTGAGCAGGAAGAAGTACCTGGGGTGTGCAGGTGGTGGTCGCAGGCTACGGCGCTGAGGATGAGGCCGTTGGCCAGGAGGGCAGCCAGAGAGATGCCCAGGAAGAGCCAGAAGTGCAGGAGCTGCAGCTCCCGCCTGTCTGCCAATGTCAGGAGGAGGAACTGGGTGAGGGAGCTGCTGTTGGACATTCGCGGCCTCTAGACATGGGACACTGTTCAAATAGGAAATAACAGTGACAAGTAAAGGCAGAACATTCTGAGAAAAATCAAAGCTGCTTTCTGACATCCCTCTCACTGCTCCATTGGTTTTCCTCTTCTAGGAGTCTCTCCTTCAGGTCTATGACTGGAGCCCTGCTTGGGGCTCAGTACATCTTCCATGAGGAGCAGACCCTCTGCCATTCCCATTTTGGTCTGAAAAGCCACCAGACACTGCTGAGAGCAGAGGGATCCATCCCACACCCCTCAATGGCTCAGCCTGTCTCAAGGGCTCAGCACCCCACTTGGAGCCAAGGACACCCGTGGCTCATCTCCCCAACCCAACAGCATCTCCTGGCCTGGGCACAGCATCTCTGCCCCCCTCCACTGGGGCTTTCAGAGAACACAGCTGTGCTGGGAGGATGGTTTGCATTCTTAAGCTCCCAGCTTGGAAGGACACCTCAGAAAAGAGCCAAGTGTCCTAATGACAGAGACTGATTGAGGGAAAAAGAGCTCCTTACCCAGGCCCACAGACTTCACTGCCCACAGCCCCACAGGGCAGAGGACAATGGCAATGTCTCATTCCCAGGGACACACCGGCCATACGGGAATCCCCGGATCAGTGTTGGACTGTGTAGCTTGAACTCCCCTCCCCAGTGAGCCTGTCTGAGAGAAGGAGGGAACAACCTCAGGACCAGGGGCAAGCTGAGAACCAAGGAAATGCACAGGGAGGGTCCAGCTGGGAGAGGCCAGGGCAGAGCCCACTGGGCACTCAGGGCAGCATCACCCTGAGCCAGCTGTGCCACCTCCCAGACACCAACAGTGCCAGCAAGTTGTTCTCAGCCCTGGGCAGCTCCTCGCAGTTCCCTCTGGAACTCAAACCACCAGGCATGTGGCTTGAGAGCTTGAGACAAATCCTTCTTTGGACCTTCCCCTTGAAGTATCCACTGGAAAATATCCTGGGGTGCTTTGGTTCTGTGAGCAGCCCTGCCTCATGAAACTCTCACTTGATAGCAGAAGAAACCTGCCCTGCCCTGCCAGGCTTTGCTCTTTCCACTCCCAGGCTCTGCCCAGCCCTGAGGGAGCTCCCCAGCCCGGCTGAGAGCTGCCCCTGGCAGTGGCAGAGCTCCTGCCCCGGCACAGCCCTGGGCTGCAGGACCCTGCTCTGCAGGACAGCTTGGGGCAGCCTGGGTGGCACAGCCCGGCTTCACAACCCTTCAGCCATCCCTGGGAGAAGGGAACCCTGCTGGGATGTGCCTGGGATGGTGCAGCAGGCAGTGGGATGTGCCAGCGTTAGGAGATCTTTGCACCAACTGCAGACACATTGCCCTTCATGCTGACTCACCATGAGGAAGCCTGGAAAGATTCCTCCTGCAGTGGATCTTCCACTCGACTTCCCTCCCAGCCCAGGCTGTGTGTAACCTCTCTCTGCCTTGCTTTTGTGCCCTGGGTGCTGCAGGCAGTGCCCTCAGCCCTGCTGGGCTGTGCAGAGGAGCTGCTCACCAGCAGAGCTGTCTCTTTGAAGCTCTTCTTGCTTGCCAGGAGCTCCCTGTGTGCCAGGATCCCAGCCCAGCTCAGCAGCACAGCAACAGAAACCGGCATTTAATGACCCTCAGGGGGGTTGGCGTTGTTTACATGAGGCTCAGTCCCTGAGAGGAAGTTCAAACAACTTTTCAAGAACTCAAAATGAGTTTGAAATACTGAAGTTCCTTGTACTGTTAATGGGTCCCACTGAGGGAGAGGAGTCAGAAAGTGTCCCCAGGTTCCAGTTAATGCAGAAAACTGCAGACAGTGATGACAAGGATGGACAAGTAAAGGCAATGCTGAATAAACCTTGACTTGTTTCCTTAATCCAACGGGCCAAGCCCTGACCCCCAGCCCCTGGGAGGCAGATCTTGTTCCTGCCTCATTCCTCAGGGCTCTTCCTGGGGCACTGGGATGTGGGATGTGCAATGCCAAGGGCAGGACCATGGGGTGGCACCTGCCAGGCTGTTGAGCAGGGACAAGGAGGCCATGAGGCCCCAGGGCTGCAAGGGCCACTTGTCTCCTCCTGGCATCAGGGGCACAGACAGCAGCCATGGCCAAAGGCCTGCAGAAGGTGACTCTGTCAGGGCCTTTCAGCTTCTCCCCATCCCTCTCTCCTCTCCAGCCCAGGCTGTCCTACAGTGTCCATGCCCTGCCCCTTTCCCTGCAGGCTGTCGTCATCACCCTGGATGCCCCACCTGGCTGGCACCTTCCTGCACTGACATCTCTGTGTCCTCCCTGGCTCTTCCTGGACACACAAAGCTTTGGGCTCATCCAGACTTTTTTGTGACATAATTCAGCACAACACTGACCTCAGAGGGAAATTTCTTACTTCTTGTCAGCAGTCTAGGCCACCCCAGCTGCCCTTGGTGGCACTAGTTCTTTCTTAGGCTGTTTTCTGCCAGGAAGAAAAGCTCCACCAGCTCTGACACCCCCCTTCCAGACCTCTCAGGCTACTCCTCTACTGTCCTCAATCTTCACACCACTGACCCCTGAGTCCTCAGCCTCTATATATGGGTCATGTGCTTGAGGCCCCAAATCCCTTCCTGAGGGATCTCTGGGACCATTCCAAGGTTTTTGAAGATGACAATAGAGTGCTCTTATCCCAGGAAACACAGAGGGACACTTTTTTCCAAGGGTTGTCTTGGCAGAATGAGGCACAATATCTTTAAACTTTCTGGGACAAGGGAGCTCTGAGCTCCGGGTATGGAGGGAGCTCCAAGTGCCAACCACTGGAGTGGGAGCTACAAATCATCAGGGCTTGTGTTCTTTGGAGGGCCAGACACTGGTGAGAGTGGTGTGTGTGTGCACATGTAAGGACTTGAAGGGCCCAATGAACAGTCTCAAAACACTGTCAAAGAAGGAAAATTCCATAAGGCGCCACAACACATAAGCACTGGTGGCAAACAGGAAGGCATTTAATTCCAAGGCCTAAACAGAGGTGAAACTTTGGAAGTAGCCCACAGGACAAAATTGCACTGTGCAGGCTGTGGGAAAGAGCAGACAACCCCAACAGGAAGCCAGGGCTCGTAAGGCAGGTCTGGGGAACCCATCCAGGCAAAGATTCCCACCTGCAGACTGGAAGCACACTGGGCAAAACTCCCACCATGGCAAACTGTGGGAAAGGAAGCAAGTCCTTGTACACGTGCCAGCCCAAGCTGTGGGAACAGCATCTACCCCCCTGAATACCTGGGGCTTGGGCTGTATAAAAGTGATACCCCAGAAGCACAACTTGGGGACCCTCCACCGAGCAGAGCAGGGGGAAGAAGGACCGGCCGGAGCCTCAGGGATCTACATGGTGTGATACATTTACTTCATCTCTGTCTCTCTCTCACTGTCCTCCCACCATCCTCTTCCTCTCTCTCTCTCTTTCTCTTTCTTTCTCTCTCTCTACCTCCTATTTACTGTTAAATCAGGCCTGGACTGCTGACTTTGGCACATGGTCTCCTTTGCAGCTGAATTTGGGCAGAGGTGTTACTTAATAATGGGAACCTGAGAGTATCCCTGAGGTTTTACAGTGTGGGAATGACCACTAGATTCCATGAGGTTCCACAGAGTCGCAGGGTCCATTTGGCTTCATAAGGCTCTGCAGTGTGATAATGGACCCTTGATTCCATGAGTTTGCAAAATGTCTCAGGATTCCTTTGGTTCTAGGAGGCCCCACATATCACAGTGGCCCCTTGGTTCCGTGAGATTCCACAGTGTCCCAGGAATTCTTTGGTTCCATGAGGCAGTGTCATAATGGCCTCTTGATTCCATGAGGTTCCTCAGTGTCACAATGACCCCTGATTCTATGAGGGCCCGAAATGTCTCAGGGCTCCCTTGGTTCCATGAGGCCCTTCATGGCACAATGAATCCTTGGTTCCATGAGGTTCCACAGTGTCCCAGGATTCCTTTGATTTCATGAGGCCCTGGAGCATCACACGGGTCCCTTGATTCCATGAGATTCCACAGTGTCCCAGGGTTCCTTTGGCTCCAGAAGGCCCTACAGTATCACAATGGCCCCTTTACTCCAGGAGGTTCCACAGTATCCTTACTGGAACACACATGGCTGTAATGTTGTCACCCCTGCAGAGCTGCCTCCAGCTCTGGGGTCCAGCACAGGAAGGACATGGACCTGTTGGAGCGAGTCCAGAGGGGAGCAGCAAGAGGATCAGAGGGATGGAGCAGCTCTGCTGTGAGGAAAGGCTGAGAGAATTGGCACTGTTCAGGTTGGAGTAAGAAAGGCTTTGGGGTGACCTTATTGTGGCCTTGCAGTGCCTGAAGGGAGCCAACCAGAAAGATGGAGAGAGATTTACAAGGTCCAGGAGTGACAGGACAAGGGGGAATGGCTTCACACTGAGAGAGGGCAGGGTTAGATGGGATATTAAAAAGAAATTCTTTATGGGGAGGGTGGTGAGGCCCTGGCACAGGTTGCTCAGAGAAGTTCTGGCTGCCCCATCCCTGGAAGTGTTCAAGGCAAGGCTGGATGGGTCTCAGAACAACCTGGTGTAGTGTCAGGGGGTTGGAACAAGTTGGTCTTTAAGGTCCCTTCCCACCCAAACCATTCCATGATTCTGTGACTGGTGGGGGATGTGGTGGTTGGAACTGTCTTGGGCACAGAGACCCCAAAATGGTGGAGTTTTCCTTGCTGAGTGAAAGAAAGGAGGGGGCAGCAGAACTGACACCTTGGACTGCTGGTGGCCTGACTTTGGGTCTGCAGAGGAATCTGGACAGGCTGGATCAATAAGGCCAAGTGTCAGGGCCTGCACTT
>NW_020917846.1:0-6983 GCF_003984885.1 Neopelma chrysocephalum | reverse complement strand
GCAAGAGGTCACCCAGAGGGAGTCAGGATCAGCCCATGGCTTTGTGTTCCAGGGAACAGCCAGAGCTGGTGCAGAGACATCAGGGAGGGTCTAGAAATGCTGCTGGGAGGGGGGTGGGAAAGCAGGAGGGGTGTGTGCAGCCTGCAAGGCCAGAGCAGCAGCAGGGCCAGGGCAGGACAGCCTACAGGAGAGATGGCCAAGGGCTCTGGCAGGGCTGCAAGGCCCAAAGGCACCCAGGCCTTTGTCCCCTTGCCTCTGGCAGCTGCCTCTGCCACTCAGGACACCACAAGCAACTTGCCTGGCAGGTTCTGCCCTTGGTTTCTGCCTCGCCCCTCCCTCAGCAGCCTGGCAGGGGTTGCCCAGTTTTGGGCCTTTGTTGTTCCTCCCCCTCCCATCCCAGTGCCCCCCAAACAGCCCTGAGCCAGCCGGGAGGGACAGGATCTGCTGGGCCAGGGCCTGGGGCTCAGGCCTTGGCCTTTGTGCTCCACAAAACCAAGGCAGGCTTTGCTCAGCATTGCAGGGGCCTGCCCAGAGCCTTTGTCTGCCTGCACTCCTGGCCTCCAAGGAGCTGCTCCAAGGAGTCCCTGGGGAGGCTTTGTCAGTGCCTGCCCTCAGTGGGGCCCAGCAATGCTTCCAGGGACTTGGAGTTTGGCTTCTGACTTCTTCAGCAGCTGCTTCAATCTTCTCTCAGTACCTCAACATCATGGGCTGGGCTGCAAACACACCGTGGGGCTCATTAAAATGCAGAAATCCCTCAGGATCTCTTTGTCTTCCTTTAATTATCTTCAAGGCAATTTCAAAACAAGTCTTCCAAATTTGTACTTTTTGTTTTAATTCAAGGATCCATATTTTTTTCATCAGAGAAGAGGTGATAGAGGTGTTCTCCAAGTGATCTTGATGCTGAGTGTCTCCTCAGGAGATCCACACTGACCCTGTCTGATCAACCTTGCTCCTCACCCCCCAGCCTCACCAGTTCTGACATGGCCCATCTTGGACTGACAGCTGATGCAACTCCAAACACACTGTGGGACCCATTAAAACACTGAAAAACAAATTATTTCCCTTCCTTGAATTGTCTTCAAGTCTTTAAGATTTGAACAGCTAATTGGAGTTGTTTTGTAGTTTAGCTAAGAAGGAAGATTTTAAAGTGGATGTCACAAAAAATATATATTTTTTGATGAAAGAGAATGATTTACACAGAGCCTTGGGATGCAAGAGGGTCAGGGTGCGAAGGATTTGGATCCAAAGATAAGGGGGTAAAAGAGATTAGTAGCGCTTAATCATTGACTAATTGAAGGATTATCAAGTGGTTCAATAGCATTTGCTACAATTTTAACAGTGGCTGAATTATAGATTCACAATAATAACATTCACACCACAGTCAATTCACACCCACACCCAGGCAGAGATGTTGACACAGCAAGAGCTGTGTCTGTAAATGTCCCTCTCCCAAATTCTCCTTGTTGTCAGGGAAACATTCCCCCAAATCCCTTTGTGTTTCCCAACAGACAAGGGTCACAGCTGGAGGAGTGTTTGTTGAGGGGGATCAGAATTGTCCTGGGCGTCAGCGAGGGTCTTTGGAGTGTTGCAAACTGGAGGGTTCCTGAGCTGCGAGAGGCTGCCAGAGGTGTCCCACTGAGAGGGAGGTGCTGGGGAGCTGCCAGGGCCTCCCTCAGCCCCGCTGGTTGTGGGCTCCCAAGGTGACTGGCTTTAGTTATCTGCTGAATTTCCATCCTGGTGTCAGGAATGACTGGAGTTTCCAAAATATTTGGGAATTGTATCCAAACTGTTCCATTAGGGCTGTGATTCAGGCAGGGAATATTCTAAGGCTTTCCTGGGATGACTGATTATCCTGTGTTCCCCAACTGTTCCACTCCAGATTGTTCCCACCTGTATCATCCAGGAGCACCTGGTCCAGTCCAGGGACACTTCACCACACCCTGGTCCAGTCCAGGGGCTCTTCATTGCTCAGCTGGTTTGGTCAAGGCTTGTCAGGAGCTCCTGAGATCATTCTTAAAAGAAGGATGGGGACAGACTTAGTTGTCATAAGACAAGTGATAATGGTTTTCAACTAAAAAAGAGCAGATTTGAACTAGTTATAAGGAAGAAATTTTTTACACTGAGGGTGCTGAAACACTGGCACCGGTTGCCCAGAGAGGTCATAGATGCCCCACCCTTGGAAACATTCCAGGCCAGGTTAGAAAGGGCTGTGAGCAACCTGATCTAGTTGAACGTGTCCATGTTCATTGCAGGGGGGGTGGACTAGATGACCTATAAAGGTCCCATCTGACTCAAACTATTTAGGATTCTATAGTTCTTTCTTATCCTACAGAGCCAAGGCTGACAAGGATCACCCAGGTTTCAGACCCACCTGAGCATCCCCTTTGATGGCCCATCTGGCAGCTCTGCTAAAAAGCTGCTGCAAAGAACCTCCAGACCTAAAGGAGCTTTTGTGCTGGGCTGAGCTGTGGCTCTCAGGGCTGGGGGGTTGGCTTTTGGCTGCCAGGTGCCCACCAAGGCTCTCTCTCCCTCCTCCTCCTTCTCCACTCCCCTTGGTGCCTGCAGGGTTGTTTCTCCCACATTTCTCTCACTCCTCTCTGGGTTCCAGCACCCTGGATTTTATCCTTTCTCCAAAGGGTTATCACACAGGTGCCTCTGGAATTGCATTTTGGCTCAGCTTTGGGCACTGGCTGGTCCAGTTTGGAGCCACCTGAAACTGGCTCTCTCTGACACAGAGTCAACTCTTGATCTCTTCTTCCCTAAAGGAAACCTGCAGCCCCCTCACTGCTATCAAACGTGACACATAGAGTCATTCAAGTGCCCAGGAATACAGGAGGTCACTGAGCCCATTAATTCCTCAGGCTGGTTAAACAAGACTTTGTCCTCTCCCTCTCCCTGACTGCAGGTTCTTTCTGTCAGAGCAGAGCTGGGCTGGACCTCAGCCGTGCTTTGCTCCAGAGCCTGCTGGGGTGGGGGCAGATGGCAATGGCAGAGGGACTGAGGTGCCCCAAGAAGAGCAAACCCTGCTGTCCCCAGGGCCAGAGAGACACAGGGCTGGGCTGGGCAGCCTGGCAGGACAGGGCTTTGCTGCCTGGGGGGTCTCTGCCACCGTGGAGGGCCTGGAGGCTTCAGGTGACTCTGATGTGCAGGAAGGACAAGGTGCTGATGGAAATGTCCTGGGCTTTGGACATCCTGTGATCCAGGAACACTGTGAAAATCTCTGGTCTGTTCCTTGGCTGCAGCATCAAAGGGATGGCTAAGGGTTATCAAGCATTGGAACAGAATGTCCAGGGAAGTGGTTGAGTCACCACAGAATCATAGAATTATTATGATTGGAAGACACCTCTGAGACCATGGAGTGCAACCCTTAACCCAACACTGGCATCTTCACCACTAAACCATGCCCCCAGGTGCCACAGCTGAATGTATTTTGAACACTTCCAGGGATGGTGACTGTAAGACCCCAGGTTTGAGCTACGAGTTCAGCAAAGGGGTTTTACTTTGAAAAATAGAAAAGGCACCAAAAATATCCTCCTCCAGATATTTGAAAAGGGTCTTCAGTTCTTTTATTACCTTGAGAGAGACCACAAGGGAGAAGACACTGCACACGTTTTCTTAGAAGGTCAAATAACACACTTTTACTGGCAAACTTCAGAAAATAAGGGAGCTTGGCAGAAAGTTATAGGCCAATATTCAACCAGAATAGAGCATTCCCCAAAGTATTGACTGATCACATGCCACCACATCCCAGTCAGCTGGATGGTTTATTGACAATGTGTCCCGAGGGGCAGCACCTCCGATGCCATAGAAACCCCTCCCCCTGCATTAGGAAACATTTGGAATTCATGAGGTGTTCCAGTGGAGCATGAAAATGAACAGCAATTTCCCTAAAGCACAGAACCCAGCAGAACAAAGCAAGGCCCCGGCAGTCACAGAGCAAAGGTCCCCCCATCCCTCTGTGCCCTGTGGCCGCTGAGGCGGCAGCGCAGGCCCGAGGCGGTGCCGGGTCCCGGCGGTGAGTGCGGCAGCCCCGTGGCAGCGGCGGCTCCGGGCACAGACGCCGGCGGCAGCCGCTGTGGCGGCGGAGCAGCGACTCCGAGGCGCTGCAGGAGCGCCGGCTCCGCTTCCAGGCGCCGGCAGTGTCGGGAAGCCGGTGCCGGGCGGCTGCGGGGCAGCGCAGGCCAAAAGCGGCAGCGGCGGCAGCCTCGTGGCAGCGGCGGCTCCGGGCAGACACGGCCCCGCTCCAGCGCTGCCGCCTCAGCGGCGCTCAGGGGACGGCGCGGCGGCTCCGGGGGCAGCGGCCGGGGACTCCCTGTCGGGGCAGCCCCGGGCACCAAAGAGGACCAGGGCCCGGCGTGTGCTCAGCTTGGTTCTCTGCAGTTCTCCCGGCATCTGAGCACAGCATGGGATGGGGAAATTGAGCTAAACCAGAACAGGAGCTCATGGAACCAAGTGGCCATTGGGACACTGCAGGGCCTCCTGGAATCCAGGGACTGGTGGGACACTGGGGAGTCTCTTGGAGCCAAGGGAACCCTGGGGTATTTTGGAACATCATGGAATCAAGGAGCCCTTGTGACATTGCAGGGCCTTGAGGAACCAAAGGAATCCTGGGCCATAGTGGAAACTCATGAAATCATCAGGGCCATTGTGACACTCCAGAACCTCATGGAACCAAGGGTCCTTTGTGACACTGAGAGGCCTCATGGAACCAAAGGAACCCTGACAGTTTTTTGAACCTCATGGAATTAAGGGGCCATTTCTGGCAGGATGCTCTGCTCTGACATAACCTAAAAAATGGTCAGAGAATGCAAACAATGCAAGCTCTCTGTGGTGAGTTACTGCTGTTGTCAAGGTGCTGTTTTTAATGTTGAATTATGCTAACCCCAAAATGCTTCATGAAACTTCAAACACACATCCTGCTTTTTGAAGCAGGATTTGACAGATAAGCTGCTCCCTGGCCTGCAAATATGTCTGGCAGTCAAACCCTTTATAACTATAAAAGCCCCATCCAACTTCCATGTGGCAGATTCTTCCACAGATTTTCTTGAAGTGTGTGGAGCTTGTGCCATGAAGCAGGGACAGCTCTTCATGGTCACTGCCCAGGGGTTAAGTGAAAGAGAGAGAACTACATCCTGTGGTTGTGGGGTGAGTTACCTCAATCTCCGCTTCAGGATTGTTTCTTTTTGCTGGCTTTGATCCAATTGCTTTAATAGAATGACTTTCATAGAGTGCACTGTGCTATCTTACACTGTACTGCTAGGAGGTTTTGGCTTTTATACTGTGCAGTAAATAATTCTCTTAAAGTTCTTTTGTCTGTTCATTTGTCTGATCAATTTTCTGTCCATTTGTCATAAAAAATAATTCATTTTAAAGAAATATTTCTGATTTGCCATCACTAAAACCTGCAGGACAGAGTGATTGAATCACACCTCTATAATTCCTTCCATCTAAACCAAAATCTGAGCCTAAGACTGGATCCAGCCACAGCCAGGCTCCTCTCTGAGAAGGAATTTAGAAAGCAAGGGGGTCCTTTCTGCACCTCGTAGCTCAACGAGACGGCTTCTGCCATCAACTTTGTCTAAGCCTTCCACCCCCCCAACCCCAAGCCGTGACACACGGGCATGTCTTGTCCATGCAGGGCAAACATGGACTCCTGAGCTGGTCATTTGCTGTCCCTCCTTGGAGGGAAGAACAAGCCCAATGGCCTGGGGTGAGAGGCCAGTGCTGGGAGCGGCGCTGGCTGTGCCAGGGCACTGCTGGGTGCCCCCACCCTGAGCACTCCCACCCTTGTGCTGCTCACTGCTGTTTTCCTCTGCAGGGCGTTGTGTTGGGCACATCCTGGAGAGCAAATTGGGAAGAAGGTTGAAGCTTTGAGGCCCTGGCTTGAGGAGATGCCCCTGCAGGATGGCAGTGCTGCTCCAGAGGTCAGCTCTGTGCCAGCAGTGCCCGTGGCTGTCCCTGCCTGCAGTCCCTGGACAGTCCTGCAGCAGGACTGGGACCGACTGCCAGAGCACTGAGGCCTCCAACAACACAGGGCTCTGCAGGACAGTGAGGAAGAGAAGGGAGAGGAGGCCACACAGGAGAAGGGCTGCTGCTCCCTGGCACTGCTGCTCTGCTGGGACTCTTTTCTGGCCCAGCTCTGCACAGAGGCACCGATCCTGCAGCTGCAGAGAAGTCAGAGAGGAAAGGTGTCAGGCAAACAAGTCAAGGCAGAGTTCTTTATTTGGTTGAAGCAGACAGTGAGTACAATTGCCAATTTGTACAATCTCTGAGCCAGGCTAGAAAGGCAAACACTGAATTGAAAGATATTTATCTCTTTATATATACATATTTATATATATAACGATTTTCTGGTGTGAACAAATTCTTACAAAAAAACCAGCCCTACCAGAAGCAAAAAATAGTGGTGGGCCTTCAATGAAGTCCATAAAAGGACCAGCCTTTAATGAGGTCCATAACATGCAGAAGAAGGAGAATTTATTGCTTCTGAAAAACACCCAGTTATCAGTTTCCTCAGGGCATCCTTGAGCTCCTGGTTCCTGAGGCTGTAGATGAGGGGGTTCAGTGCTGGAGGCACCACTGAGTACAGAACTGACAGGGCCAGATCCAGGGATGGGGAGGAAATGGAGGGGGGCTTGAGGTTTGAAAATATGGCAGTGCTGAGGAACAGGGAGACCACAGCCAGGTGAGGGAGGCACGTGGAAAAGGCTTTGTGCCGTCCCTGCTCCGAGGGGATCCTCAGCACAGCCCTGAAGATCTGCACATAGGAGAAAACAAGGAAAACAAAACAACCAAATGCTACACAGCAACTAACCACAATAAGCAAAACTTCCCTGAGGTAGCCTGAGTGTGAGCAGGAGAGCTTGAGGATGTGTGGGATTTCACAGAAGAACTGGACCAGGGCATTGCCCTTGCACAGGGGCAGGGAAAATGTACTGGCTGTGTGCAGCAGAGAATTGAGAAAGCCAGTGGCCCAGGCAGCT
>NW_020917845.1:0-4659 GCF_003984885.1 Neopelma chrysocephalum | reverse complement strand
GATGGTATTCCGGGCAGTGGCATGAGGTACGGGGTATGTCTCCAGCCATCCAGTACTTCCTTCTACCATGGTAAGTACGTAGCGCTTGCCCTGGCGGGTTTTGGGGAGCGTGATGTAGTCAACTTGCCAGGCTTCCCCATACCTGTACTTTGACCACCGTCCACCATACCATAGAGGCTTCACCCGCTTGGCCTGCTTGATGGCAGCACATGTCTCACAGTCATGGATGACCTGTGAGACAATGTCCTTGGTTAAGTCCACCCCTCGGTCCTGAGCCCATCTGTATGTTGCATCTCTCCCCTGGTGACCGGAGGCGTCATGGGCCCATCGAGCCAGAAATAATTCTCCTTTGTATTGCCAATCCAGATCCACCTGAGAGACTTTAATCCTGGCAGCTCGGTCCGCCTGCTCGTTGTTGCGATGCTCCTCATTAGCCTGTTTCTTGCGTACGTGAGCGTCTACGTGACCAACCTTCACACTCAGCTTCTCTACCCGGCCAGCGATGTCCTGCCACATCTCCGCCGCCCAGATGGGTTTCCCTTGGCGCTGCCAGTTGGCCTTTTTCCATCGCTCTAGCCATCCCCACAAAGCATTGGCCACCATCCATGAGTCAGTGTAGATACAGAGTCTTGGCCACTTCTCTCGTTCAGCTATATCCAAAGCCAACTGAACAGCTTTAAGCTCTGCGAACTGACTTGACCCACCTTGTCCTTCGGTTGCTTCTGCAACTCGCCTTGTGGGACTCCACACGGCTGCCTTCCATTTTCGGTTTGTCCCTACAATGCGGCAGGAGCCATCCGTGAAGAGCGCATATCGCCTTTCATCTGCTGGTAGCTTGTCATATGGTGGGGCCTCCTCAGCCCGTGTCACCTGCTCCTCTTCTTCTTCAGAGGATAGTCCAAAACTCTCACCTTCGGGCCAATTGGTGATAATTTCCAGAATCCCAGGGCGATTAGGATTCCCTATCCGGGTTCGTTGTGTGATCAGAGCGATCCACTTACTCCATGTGGCATCGGTGGCGTGATGTGTAGCAGGAACTCTCCCCTTGAACATCCAGCCCAGCACTGGTAGTCGGGGTGCCAGGAGGAGCTGCGCTTCGGTGCCGATCACTTCTGAGGCAGCTCGAAGTCCTTCATAAGCAGCCAGGATCTCTTTCTCAGTTGGTGTATAGCTGGCTTCAGATCCTTTGTATCCCCGACTCCAGAATCCCAGCGGTCGTCCTCGGGTCTCCCCAGGCACTTTCTGCCAGAGGCTCCAAGAAGGGCCATTCTTCCCGGCTGCAGTGTAGAGCACGTTCTTCACGTCCTGTCCTGTCCTTACTGGCCCAAGGGCTACCGCATGGGCAATCTCCTGTTTGATTTGTTCAAAGGCCTGTTGTTGTTCAGGGCCCCACTGGAAATCATTTTTCTTCCGTGTCACAAGGTAGAGAGGGCTTACAATTTGACTGTACTCGGGGATATGCATCCTCCAAAAGCCCACAGCGCCTAGGAAAGCCTGTGTTTCCTTCTTGCTGGTTGGTGGGGACATGGCTGCTATTTTGTTAATTACCTCCGTTGGAATTAGGCGACGTCCATCTTGCCACTTCACTCCTAAGAACTGAATTTCCTGAGCAGGTCCCTTGACCTTACTTCGTTTAATGGCAAAACCAGCTCTTAGGAGGATCTGGATTATCTTCTCTCCTTTCTCGAAGACTTCCCCCGCTGTGTTCCCCCATACAGTGATGTCATCAATGTACTGTAGATGTTCTGGAGCCTCGCCCTTTTCCAGTGCAGTCTGGATCAGTCCATGGCAAATGCTGGGACTGTGTTTCCACCCCTGAGGCAGTCGATTCCAGGTGTACTGCACACCTCTCCAAGTGAAAGCAAATTGTGGCCTGCATTCCGCAGCCAAAGGAATGGAGAAGAAGGCGTTGGCAATGTCAATGGTGGCATACCACTTGGCTGCCTTGGACTCCAGCTCGTACTGGAGCTCCAGCATGTCCGGCACAGCAGCACTCAGGGGTGGTGTGACTTCATTGAGTCCACGGTAATCCACCGTCAGCCTCCACTCTCCGCTGGACTTACGCACTGGCCATATAGGGCTATTAAAGGGTGAGCGAGTCTTGCTGACCACCCCCTGGGTCTCCAGTTCATGGATCATCTTATGTATGGGAGTCACAGAGTCTCGGTCGGTGCGGTATTGCCGACGGTGCACGGTTGCTGTGGCTATCGGTACCAACTGTTCTTCAACCTTCAGCAGTCCCACAGCAGAGGGGTCCTCTGAGAGGCCAGGCAAGGTGTTCAACTGTCTAATTTCCTCTGCCTCCACAGTGGCTATGCCAAACGCCCAACGAAGTCCTTTTGGATCTTTGAAATACCCACTCCTCAGGTAATCTATGCCAAGGATACACGGGGCCTCTGGACCAGTCACGATGGGGTGTCTGTGCCATTCCTTCCCAGTCAGGCTCACTTCAGCTTCCAGTACAGTCAGCTGTTGGGATCCCCCTGTCACCCCAGAAATAGAGATGGATTCTGCCCCTATGTATCTTGATGGCATCAAAGTACATTGTGCGCCGGTGTCAACTAAAGCCTTATATCTTTGTGGCTCTGATGTGCCAGGCCACCGAATCCACACTGTCCAATAGACTCGATTGTCCCTCTCCTCTACCTGGCTAGAGGCAGGGCACCCCTAGTCCTGGTCATGGTACTCGTTGCGCTCTTCTTGTAAGTATGACCTGGAAGTCCCTTCAAGAGGATCAGACATATCATCATTCCTGGGCCGTCTGGAGTCTTGCCTACGAGAGACTGGAGCAGCATTCATCCTCAAAGAGTTCCTTGTGGTACTTGTCCCTCTTTTCAATTCACGTACCCGGGCTGCTAAGGAAGAGGTGGGTTTCCCATCCCACTTCCTCATATCTTCTCCGTGCTCTTGGAGGTAAAACCATAGATTGCCACGTGGAGTGTACCCTCTCTCCTTAGCTGGGGGACGCTGGCTCCTGATAGCAGAGACCCTTGTTTGTCCTGGCGAGGTATGGAAGATCCCTTCCTTAATTTCTTCTCTTAGCCTCTGGTGTCCTTCTTCAATCTTCTCTTCCAGGCTTCGGACATGTTCAGCCAGTTTGGTTTCCACCGATGAGACGTGGGCTCGTAATGGGGCGGTGACAGTGTCTTCATAAATCCTGAGTTTGCTGACCAATGCACCAACCTTGTCCTCTCCCTCCCTCCATTGCAGCGTTGCTAGGTAGCGGGAATACATTTCTGGCCCGAGTCGTGCAAACTTCAACCACATCTGGGATGTGCACTGTACACCATCTGGACTTTTAGGAAATCTTTCGTCCTCTGAAAAGATTATCTCCAGTACAGCCAATTCTCTCAAGCACCGGATACCTTGTTCCATCGTGTTCCACTGTCCTTGCTGTACGTGGAGGTCCTCCTTGCAAAGGTATCTCTCCCTTACACTGGACAACAGTCGCCGCCAGAGGCTGAGAGTTTCCTGCCTCCTTCCAATCCCCTGATCAATGACGACATCTCGAGACAGGGATCCCAGTTGTCTTGCTTCACTTCCATCTAGAATTGTGTCGTTAGCGGCGCCATCCCAGATTCGGAGCAGCCAGGTCAGGATGGACTCGTTCACCTGCCGTGTGAACTCTCTCCGGAGCTCACGTAGCTCACCCAGGGATAGGGACCGAGTGATTATTTCTGGCTCTGTCTCCTCCGGTGGATGTGAAGGTCCTGCCTCTTCGTCATCATTTGCTATGCGAACTGATTTGGTCTTCGATTTCCTTTTCTGGACAGGGGCGACTGCTATTGGTTTCTGTTGTCCTTCTGGCTCCTCGATGGTTTGTGTGGGCATGGTGCCAGTTGATTTATTTCTTACTCCCTCCGACTCAGCTGTAGTTTGTGTGGACGTGGTGCCAGTTGATTTGCTCCTTCTCTCCTCCCCCTGGCAGTGCTGTACCATGTCAAGCAGTGCCCGGTAAGCAGTGGCCAGGGCCCAGCAGGTTGCTGTGAGCTGACCATCTCTGGAGCTGCCAGAGCATTTTTCCTTTACCAGTTTTATCATGCTGACAGGATCCTGGAGTTGTTCAGGGGTGAATTTCCAGATCATGGGAGGAGAAAACTTCTCCAAATACTGGCCGATGTCCTCCCACTTCCCGTGCCACTCAGCGTTATCCATTCCCAGGACAGGCGTCCAAACAGCCTCCCTAGAAGGCCCTGTTCTGACCCTAAGCATGGTGTAAACAGTACAGAGCAGACAGAGCAGCAGACAGAGCAACACTAACAATAACATTATGCCGTCCTTAGCATCAAAAGGAAAATCAATATTTTCAAAAACTGTTGTACCAGGTCTGAAGGGAAAGAAGGAGGTGAGAGGCTGGAAACCACCATTCCCCACTGTTCCCCCAAAGGGCTGGGTGCAATTTTTAATGAGGCCCCAGAGGTAGCAACCTAAACCAGGACAGGTAAACAGGACTGAATACACATTTACAATGAAACTCATTGCTTCTGAGGTTATGATGACATAAACATAGTATACTAGTAAAGCAATTTGGATCCCTCTCCCTGGTCTTAAAGAGAGCATTAAAAACGGCAAATAGTACCCCATTTGTGGAAATATGAACATGCTCAGATACAACACCCACGTGAATGCACCAAACAACATGTTGATCGGGGAGTTTCT
>NW_020917844.1:0-356 GCF_003984885.1 Neopelma chrysocephalum | reverse complement strand
AATATTGGAATTGTGACACTTATGGAATAAACCCTCAAAATTTCTGTTATTTATATTATGTAGGAGCTCCTTTCGTAGTGGATATAGTAAAAGTCCAGTGCCGACGGGATGTTAGTGCCGTGTCGTGTAACGAGCCTATGGTAAAGGCTGCCTCGTGGCCCGCATATACAGCACGTCTCACTAAAAAGAGGCATATTCCTACTTGGGACTCCTGCTGCCGAGAAGATGAAACACCCTGTGACTCGAAGCAATCGAGCCGACAGGCGAGGCAGAGGAGGAAACGCCAAAAAAAAAGGAAGAGCCTAGGTTGTGGGACACGGAAGCCGCGATGGCTGAACTCCCCCAGGACTGGTGAA
>NW_020917843.1:0-847 GCF_003984885.1 Neopelma chrysocephalum | reverse complement strand
TTGCAGCAGCTGCTTTAGCTTCTGCATCAGCTTTTCTATTTCCTATTTCTGGAACAGTGTTACCTTTCAGGTGTCCCTTGCAATGCATTATGGCCACTTGTTCTGGGAGTTGGACTGCTTCTAGCAATTGTAGAATTTCTTCTGCATGTTTGATGGCTTTCCCTTGGGTAGTTAGCAGACCTCTTTCTTTCCAGATTGCTCCGTGAGCATGCATGACAGGGAAGGCATACTTAGAATCTGTCCAAATGTTAATTCGTATACTTTCTGCTAATTCCAGAGCTCGGGTAAGAGCTATCAGTTTAGCTTTTTGTGCTGAGGTTCCTGCAGGTAAAGGGTTTGATTCGATTACCTCTTCTGTTGTAGTCACTGCATAGCCTGCCATCCTTACTCCTTGCTTCACAAAGCTGCTGCTATCGGAAAACCAGTTGTCTTCATCTTCAAATGGTTCTTCTTTGAGGTCCGGGCGGCTGGAGTAGACAGCATCGATGGTTTCTAGGCAATCATGTTCGAGTGGTTCCACTGACATTCTTCCTTCTAGAAATGAGGCTGGATTCACAATGTTAGTGACTTGGATGGTTATGTCATCCGATTCAGCTAGGATTGCTTGATACTTTAGGAATCTGGAGGGTGATAACCAATGGCCACCCTTTTGTTCTAGTACTGCAGATACAGTGTGGGACACTAACACAGTCATTTTTTGGCCCAATGTTGAGTTTCCTGGCCTCTTCTATGTTTATGATTACTGCGGCCACTGCTTTCAGACAGTTGGGCCATCCTTTGCTTACTTCATCTAACTGTTTGGAGAAATAAGCTACAGCTCTTTTGTGTGGTCCCAGTTGCTGTGCCA
>NW_020917842.1:0-478 GCF_003984885.1 Neopelma chrysocephalum | reverse complement strand
ATCCCAGTGCCCCAGGAAGAGCCCTGAGGAATGAGGCAGGGACAGGACCTGCCTTCCCAGGGGTTGAAGGTCAGGGCTTGGCCTGTTGGATCAAGGAAAGAAGTCAAGGTTTATTCAGCATTAGAGCCACCTTTCCCTTGCTTGTCCATCCTTGTCATCACTGTCTGCAGTTTTCTGCTCTAACTGGAACCTGGGGACACGTTCTCAGTTGTGTCCCTCAGTGAGACTCATTAGCACTACGAAAAACTTGAGTGTTTCCATCTCACTTTGACTTCTTGAAAAGTTGTTTGAACTTCCTCTCAGGGACTGAGTCTCAGGTAAACAACATCAAATCCCCTGGGGGTCATAAAATGCCAGGGGCTGTTGCTGTGCTGCTGAGCTGGGCCGGGCTCCTGGCACACAGGGAGCTCCTGGCAAGCAAGAAGAGCTTGAAAGAGACAGCTCTGCTGGTGAGCAGCTCCTCTGCACAGCCCAGCAG
>NW_020917841.1:0-681 GCF_003984885.1 Neopelma chrysocephalum | reverse complement strand
GTTCAAGCAATATGTGCTATCCCTGTGCCCCGAAATAATCAAGAACTAAGATCTTTTTTAGGAATGGTCGGGTGGTGCAGACTGTGGATTCCCAACTTTGGACTAACTGCCAGACCCTTATATGAAGCAGTAAAGGAGCCCAAGCTGACCTGGGGGACGAAGCAAGAAAGAGCTTTCCAAGAACTGAAAAGAGCCCTCCAGGAAGCACCTGCCCTGGGACTACCGGACCTAACCAAGGAATTTCAACTCTATGTCTGCGAGAGACAACGAATGGCTCTAGGAGTACTCACTCAGCGGTTAGGATCCTGGAAGAGACCGGTTGGGTATTTCTCCAAACGGTTAGACGCAGTAAGTGGGGGATGGCCAGGGTGTCTCAGAGCTGTGGCAGTGACGGTTACTTTAATACAAGAAGCACGAAAACTGACTCTGGGAAAACACATGGTAGTGTACGTGCCCCACATGGTCATAGCAGTTTTAGAACAAAAGGGGGGGGCATTGGCTCTCATCTAGCCGTATGTTACAGTATCAAGCTTTGTTAAGAGAGCAAGATGATGTTGAACTGAAAATCACTAACCATCTCAACCCAGCAGAATTCCTTAGGTCTACACAGGAAGAAGGTATCCTGGAGCATGATTGTGTAGAGACCATTGAACAAGTCTACGCGAGCAGAAGAGACTTGAA
>NW_020917840.1:0-423 GCF_003984885.1 Neopelma chrysocephalum | reverse complement strand
CACCCCATTGGGTCTCAGGCTCACCCCGCTGACCCCGTTGGGGGTTGAATTGACCCCTTTGACCCTGTTGGGCACTGAGATGACCCCGTTGGGCACTGAGATGACCCTGTTGGGTATCGAGCTGACCCCACTCACCCCATTGGGTCTCAGGTTCACCCCGCTGACCCCGTTGGGGGTTGAGTTGACCCCTCTGGGTGTTGAGTTGACCCCTCTGACCCTGTTGGGCACTGAGATGACCCCATTGGGTATTGAGCTGACCCCACTCACCCCATTGGGTCTCAGGTTCACCCCACTGAATTCATTGGGGGTTGAGTTGACCCCTCTGACCCTGTTGGGCACTGAGATGACCCCGTTGGGCACTGAGATGACCCGGTTGGGTATCGAGCTGACCCCGCTCACCCCATTGGGTCTCAGGTTCACCCC
>NW_020917839.1:0-618 GCF_003984885.1 Neopelma chrysocephalum | reverse complement strand
TCCGGAGGAGCGGACGGTGCCAGGGGTTGGGATCTGTGCAGCCGTGCCAAAAAACTGCGGATTCCTTGTGGAAAAGGGGCAGGGAGGCGACCGAGGGAAGGCAGAGGGAACGGCAGGGCCGGGGCAGCTCCGCGGGACAGATGCGCTGGGAGATAAGATTGGCCCGGGGCGGCCTTATCAGGGACAAACAGGGAGGCAGGAGCGGGTCTGCTCCGGCTGATGGGGGACTTTGCTCCCGAGGAAACGGGGCCGAGCGCTCGGAGGGTGTTTATGGCCGCCGGAGGACGTGCAGGGAGCAGCACCCGGAGCGGCCCCTGCCCGTCCCACGGGAGGATTCCCGGAAAAGTGCTGCTGCAGGGATCCCACAGGGAGTGCCCTGCCTGCCCCCCTGGATGTGCCCGAGGGGTCGGGGGGCTCCAGGGGGGTGATGGCCCTGGCTGGCACCACGTCCCCCATTCGAGGGCACTGCTGGAAGGGTCTCAGGTCCCTGGAAAGGAACATTTCACAGGGGCCTGCAGTGATAGGACAAGGGGGAACAGCTTTGGGCTGAAAGAGGAGGGATTTTGGGATATCCGGAGGAGCGGACGGTGCCAGGGGTTGGGATCTGTGCAGCCGTGC
>NW_020917838.1:0-426 GCF_003984885.1 Neopelma chrysocephalum | reverse complement strand
AAAAGAGGGAGACTTGGGAAAAATGAGGGAGATTGGGAAAAAAGATTGGGGAAAAAATGATTTGGCAAAAAAAAAGGGAGAATTGGATAAAAAGAGGGAGATTTGGGAAAAAGGGATTGGGGAAAAAATGATTTGGGAAAAAAGAGGGAGATTTTGGGGAAAAAGATTGGGAAAAAAAGATTTGGGGAAAAAAGGGAGATTTGGGAAAAAACGAGGAGATTTGGATAAAAAGAGAGACTTGGGAAAAAAGGAGACATTTGGGGAAAAAAGATTGGGAACAAAAGATTTGGGGAAAAAAGAGGGAGATTTGGGGGAAAAATGGGGAAAAAAATTCGGGAAAAAAGAGGGAGATTGGTAAAAAAAGAGGGAGATTTGGATAAAAAGAGGGAGACTTGGGAAAAATGAGGGAGATTGGGAAAAAAGATT
>NW_020917837.1:0-535 GCF_003984885.1 Neopelma chrysocephalum | reverse complement strand
CACCCCATTGGGTCTCAGGCTCACCCCGCTGACCCCGTTGGGGGTTGAATTGACCCCTTTGACCCTGTTGGGGCACTGAGATGACCCCGTTGGGTATCGAGCCGACCCCACTCAC
This sequence comes from Neopelma chrysocephalum, assembly GCF_003984885.1. Lineage (NCBI taxonomy): Eukaryota > Metazoa > Chordata > Aves > Passeriformes > Pipridae > Neopelma > Neopelma chrysocephalum. The sequence continues at coordinate 420 of NW_020917837.1, read as the reverse complement.
CCCATTGGGTCTCAGGTTCACCCCGCTGACCCCTCTGGGTGTTGAGTTGACCCCTTTGACCCTGTTGGGCACTGAGATGACCCCGTTGGGCACTGAGATGACCCTGTTGGGTATCGAGCTGACCCCACTCACCCCATTGGGTCTCAGGTTCACCCCGCTGACCCCGTTGGGGGTTGAGTTGACCCCTCTGGGTGTTGAGTTGACCCCTCTGACCCTGTTGGGCACTGAGATGACCCCATTGGGTATTGAGCTGACCCCACTCACCCCATTGGGTCTCAGGTTCACCCCACTGAATTCATTGGGGGTTGAGTTGACCCCTCTGACCCTGTTGGGCACTGAGATGACCCCGTTGGGCACTGAGATGACCCGGTTGGGTATCGAGCTGACCCCGCTCACCCCATTGGGTCTCAGGTTCACCCC
>NW_020917836.1:0-1555 GCF_003984885.1 Neopelma chrysocephalum | reverse complement strand
GGGGCCGTCACCGGCGGCCCGGGGCTGACCAAAGGGATCAGCAGCCCTTTGGCCAGGACAGAAAGCCTGGGAGCTTTGGTTTTGAGGTGCAGTTGGTGGCGCAGCCTGGGCACTCCGTGGGTAGTCAGAGCTTTCTGTGCTGGCACCATTTTCCCTGGTAGGAATCTTCATTTTTATGGGTTTTGGAGTGGGGGGGGCCGGCATCGGCCACCGGGGGCTGACCAAAGGGATCGGCAGCCCTATGTCCAGGAGAAAAAGCCTGGGACTTTTGGTTTTGAGGTGCAGTTCGTGGCGAAACCTGGGCACACCGTGGGTAGTCAGAGCTTTCCGTGCTGGCCCCTTTTCCCTGGGAGGAATCTTCATTTGAATGGGTTTTGGGGTAAGGTGAGGCCGGCACCGGCTGCCCTGGGCTGACCAAAGGGATCAGCAGCCCTTTGCCCAGGACAAAAAGCCTGGGAGCTTTGGCTTTCGGGTGCAGTTCGTGGCGAAACCTGGGCACTTGGTGGGCAGCCAGAGCTTTCTGTGCTGGAACATTTTCCCTGGGAGGAATATTCATTTGAATGGGTTTTGGGGCGGCGGGTGCCAGCACCGTCGGCCCGGGGCTGACCAAAGGGATCAGCAGCCCTTTGGCCAGGACAGAAAGCCTGGGAGCTTTGGTTTTGAGGTGCAGTTGGTGGCATAGCCCAGGCACTCCGTGGGCAGCCAGAGCTTTCCGTGCTGGCACCATTTCCCTGGGAGGAATCTACATTTGTATGGGTTTTGGGGCGGGGGTGGCCATCACCGGTGGGCCGGTACCAGCTCCCTGGGCTGACCAAAGGGATCAGCAGCCCTTTACCCAGGACAGAAAGCCTGGGAGCTTTGGTTTTTGGGTGCAGTTGGTGACGCAGCCTGGGCACTCCGTAGATAGCCAGAGCTTTCTGTGCTGGCCCCTTTTCCCTGGGAGGAATCTTCATTTGAATGGGTTTTGGGGCAGGGGCTGCCGTCACCGTCGGCCCGGGGCTGACCAAAGGGATCAGCAGCCCTTTGCCCAGAACAGAAAGTCTGGGAGCTTTGGTTTTGAGGTGCAGTTGGTGGCGCAGCTGGGGCACTCCGTGGGCAGCAGAGCTTTCTGTGCTGGCCCCTTTTCCGTGGGAGGAATCTTCATTTGTATGTGTTTTGGGGCAGGGGGGGCCGTCACCGGTGGCCCAGGGCTGACCAAAGGGATCAGCAGCCCTTTGGCCAGGACAGAAAGCCTGTTAGCTTTGGTTTTGAGGTGCAGTTGGTGGCGAAACCTGGGCACTCCGTGGGCAGCCAGAGCTTTCTGTGCTGGCCCCTTTTCCGTGGGAGGAATCTTCATTTGTAGGGGTTTTGGGGCGGGTGGGGCCGTCACCGGCGGCCCGGGGCTGACCAAAGGGATCAGCAGCCCTTTGGCCAGGACAGAAAGCCTGGGAGCTTTGGTTTTGAGGTGCAGTTGGTGGCGCAGCCTGGGCACTCCGTGGGTAGTCAGAGCTTTCTGTGCTGGCACCATTTTCCCTGGTAGGAATCTTCATTTTTATGGGTTTTGGAGTGGGGGGGG
>NW_020917835.1:0-726 GCF_003984885.1 Neopelma chrysocephalum | reverse complement strand
CTGTTGTGATCCAAGATGTCCCTGCTCATGGCACTGGGGGTTGGACATGATGAGCTTTAAAGGCTCCTTCCAACCCAAACCATTCTATGATTCGAGGAGTCGATGGAAACAGGACCCTCAGAGAGGGATTTTAGGTGTAAGGAGGAAGCTCTTCATTGTGAGGGTTGTGAAACAGTGGAACAGGTTGTTCAGGGATTCCCCATGCCTGGAAACATCCAAGGTCAGGTTGGATGGGGATGTGAGCACCCTGATCTGTCGAAGATGTCCCTGCTCATGGCACTGGGGGTTGGACAAGATGAGCCTTAAAGGCTCCTTCCAAACAACCCATTCTATGATTCAAGGAGTCAGTGGAAACAGGACCCTCAGAGAGGGATTTTAGGTGTGAGGAAGAATTGTGAGGGTTGTGAAACAGTGGAACAGGTTGTTCAGGGATTCCCCACGCCTGGAAACATCCGAGGTCAGGTTGGATGGGGATGTGAGCACCCTGATCTGTTGATGTCCCTGCTCATGGCACTGGGGGTTGGACAAGATGAGCCTTAAAGGCTCCTTCCAACCCAAACCATTCTATGATTCAAGGAGTCAATGGAAACAGGACCCTCAGAGAGGGATTTTAGGTGTAAGGAAGAATTGTGAGGGTTGTGAAACAGTGGAACAGGTTGTTCAGGGAGGTGAGGGATTTCCCATGCCTGGAAAGATCCAAGGTCAGGTTGGATGGGGATGTGAGCA
>NW_020917834.1:0-363 GCF_003984885.1 Neopelma chrysocephalum | reverse complement strand
AGAAGGTTCAGGATCTGGGAACTCCTGGAGAAGGTTCAGGATCTGGGAACTCCTGGAGAAGGTTCAGGATCTGGGGGAAGGTTCAGGATCTGGGAATGGAGAAGGCTCAGGATCCGGGATAATCTGGAGAAGGTTCAGGATCTGGGAACTCCTGGAGAAGGCTCGGGATCTGGGAACTCAGGGTTAATCTGGATCTGGGGGAGGGTTCAGGGTCTGGGAGAAGGTTCAGGATCTGGGGGAAGGCTCAGGATCTGGGAACTCCTGGAGAAGGTTCAGGATCTGGGAACACTGGGAAAAAGTTCAGGATCTGGGAACCCCTGGAGAAGGTTCAGGATCTGGGAACACTGGGAAAAAGTTCAGGAT
>NW_020917833.1:0-1170 GCF_003984885.1 Neopelma chrysocephalum | reverse complement strand
CGCCGTTTCTACCCCACCCGTCTGGCCATCGCTCTGGCCTCGGGGACATCGGGGACACACTGGGAACATTGGGAGCACTGGGAGACACCCTGACCCTGTCCCCAAATGTCCCTAAATGTCCCTAAATGTCCTTTCCCAGAGAAAGTCCCGCCGTTTCTACCCCACCCGTCTGGCCATCGCTCTGGCCTCGGGGACGTCGGGGTCGGTGCCGGAGCCCGACGCTCACGGCTTCGTCCTGGTGGAGACCAACTACAGGATCTACGCATACACAGGTTATCCCAATGTCCCCCAATGTCCCCCAGTGTCCCCTTGTGTCCCCTGCTTGTCCCCTGTGTCCCCATGTCCCCCAATGTCCCCCCAATGTCCCCCAATGTCCCATTATCTCAATGTCCCCAATGTCCTCCTGTGTCCCTGTATTTCCCGTTATCCCAATCTCTGCTAATGTCCCCAATGTCCCATTATCCCAGTGTTCCGTGTCCCCACTGTCCCTGTTATTCCAATGTCCTATTGTCCCAACGTCCCCAATGTCCCATTACCCCAGTATCCCCATCGCCCCCATTATCTCAATGTCTTCAATGCCCTGTTATCCCAGTATCCCCATTGATCCCAATGTCCTCATCGCCCCCATTGTCCCAATGTCCCCAATGACTCCAATATCCCATTATCCCAATGTCCTCATTGATCCCGTTGTCCCCAACACGCTCTCATGTCCCTGTATTTCCCATTGTCCCCCAATGTCCCCATCACTCCCATTATCCCAGTGTCCCCATTATCTCAATGTTTCCAATATCCCTATTGTTTCCAATATCCCATTATCCCATTGTCCTCCTGTCCCCCCTGTCCCCTGACTGTCCCCGTTGTCCCCAGACTCAGAGCTGCAGGTTGCTCTCATCGCCCTGTTCTCGGAGCTGCTCTATCGATTCCCAAACCTGGTGGTGGCCCAAGTGACCAGGGACAGTGTCCAGGCGGCCATTGCCAATGGGATCACTGCTGACCAGGTATGGGGTCATTGGGGTCATTGGGGTGACCAGGGACAGTGTCCAGGCGGCCATAGCCAATGGGATCACTGCTGACCAGGTATGGGGTCATTGGGGTCATTACTGGGGTCATTGGGGTCACTGGGGTGACCAGGGACAGTGTCCAGGCGGCCATTGCCAATGGGATCACTGC
>NW_020917832.1:0-2253 GCF_003984885.1 Neopelma chrysocephalum | reverse complement strand
TTCTGGGATTTTATGAATTCCCAGGGCAGGTTCTTTACTTCTCCCAGGGTTTCAAACAAAAGGGTTTAAACAGGGTTTGGAATTCTCCTCCCTTGCAAGAATTCCTGCAGCTTTCGGCCATTTTCCCCCCAATTCTCATGGATATTGATTGGATATATTGGATATATTGGATATATTGGATATATTCAGTAAAACTCCAAGCAATTTGCAATTTCCAAGTGCAACCAGCACTGAACACCCAAATTTCCCTGTTTTCACCTGCCTGGAAAGAATCCCAGGGGTGGGAATTTTGGGGTGGGAAGGCAGCCAAGAGAAAAACTGGAGCCAAAGGTCAAAGGGAGGGAGTCACTGCAAGAGGAGCTGGAGCAGATCAGAGACACCCTCAAGTCATCCCTCCCTTCCCAAACTCCACCCATTGATCCCAAACTTAAAAACAATGGAAAAGACAAATGTCTGGAAAGATGAAAAAGCCTAAATGTGATTTTTGGGAGGACTGACATGAGAGAGAGGAGAGAAAAAAAGGAAAATATTCCTTTATTTCTCCTCCCAGATTTCCACCTGCAGCCTCAAATCCCACAGGGTGTCACAGAGAAATCCTGGGAATGTTCCAGGCCAGGTTGGATGAGGCTTGGAACAACCTGGGATAGTGGAAGGTGTCCCTGCCCGTGGAACTGGATGGGCTTTAAGGTCCATTCCAACCCAAAGCATTCCAGGATTCTGGGATTTTAGAATTCCCGGGGCAGGTTCTTTACTTCTCCCAGTGTTTCAAACAAAAGGGTTTAAACAGGGTTTGGAATTCTCCTCCCTTGCAAGAATTCCTGCAGCTTTCTGCTATTCTCCTCCCAATTCTCATGGATATTGATTGGGTATATTGGATATATTGGATATGTTCAGTAAAACTCCAAGCAATTTGCAATTTCCAAGTGCAACCAGCACTGAACACCCAAATTTCCCGGTTTCCCACTACCTGGAAAGAATCCCAGGGGTGGGAATTTTGGGGTGGGAAGGCAGCAACATTCTTAAAATACATAATTACAGATTTTATAAACTCACTGCCCGGTGTGTGATAAAATAATATCATTTCATATCAATATTCAACATTATCACACCAAATATTGAACATCATCACACCAAATATTAAACATTATCAAAATAGAACTGATTTAAAACATCCCTCTTCTTATTTTGGGCTATTTTAAAATCCAAACTCTTATCCCGGTCTTTTTTTTTTTTCCTCAGGGATTTTTTTTATTCCTTCCCTTTCAGCTGGGAAAGGCTGGCCAGAAATCACCTAATTTAAAAGGAGAATGGTTTGGTTTATAAAATTACTTCAATGTGTGATTTCAGCTCAGAGGGCAAATGTGTGGAGTCGAAGTAGAGTTTCCTAAAAAAAACATCCTGACTTTCACCTTCCCTGGAACCAGCACGGAATAAACTTCAACTTTTTGAGCTTTAAATCTTCTCAATAAATTGAGATAAAACTGAGATCTCAATAAATTGCAAACAGCCACAGAATAAACAGCAGAGAATCAGCACATCTCTCCTTCCTGGGGGAACAGGTTTTCACTGAACAATCTTTTGCTAAAAAAAAAATGCTAAAAAAAAATTATTTTTTTTACTAAACAACCGTTGTCCTTATATTTGGTTTTCCTCCTCTTCTCCCAAACACTCACACCAAGACCTCATGTTAAAACAAAATATTGCTGATTTTAACACCAAACAATTGTTTTTTGCTGAACAATCGTTGTCCTTATATTTGGTTTTCCTCCTCCCAAACACTCACACCAAGACCTCATGTTAAAATACAATATTGCTGATTTTAACAGCATGTTCCAAAAATCAAATCATCAACTTTTCAGCTGTTGTTGCTCTTTCTTCTGCAACCCCCCCAATATCCAACCAAATCCTGGACAAATCCCCCCCACATGGATCCTGTTCTGTGGATTTCAACCACTTAAGGGAAGATGGAACCAACTGGTAGAGGTGCAGGGCACAGGGAAGGGATGTGGGCACAGGGAAGGGATGTGGGCACAGGGAAGGGATGTGGGCAGAAGGAAGGGATGTGGGGGGCACAGGGAAGGGGCAGGGGGCACAGGAAAGGGATGTGGGCACAGGGAAGGGGTGTGGGCAGAGGGAAGGGATGGAGGGCACAGGGAAGGGATGTGGGAGCAGAGAGAAGGGATGGGGGCACAGGGAAGGGATGGTGGGCACAGGGAAGGAGTGTGGGCACAGGGAAGGGATGTGGGGCACAGG
>NW_020917831.1:0-365 GCF_003984885.1 Neopelma chrysocephalum | reverse complement strand
AACAGGAAAAGATTTGGGGACACAACAGTGAAAGATTTGGGGACACAGCAGTGAAAGATTTGGGGACACAACAGGAAAGGATTTGGGGACACAACAGTAAATGATTTGGGGACACACCAGTAAGTGATTTGGGGACACAGCAGTAAAAGATTTGGGGACACAGCAGTAAAAGATTTGGGGACATAACAATGAAAGATTTGAGGACACAACAGTGAAAGGTTTGGGGACACAACAGTGAAAGATTTGGGGACACAACAGGAAAGGATTTGGGGATACAACAGGAAAAGATTTGGGGACACAACAGGAAAGGATTTGGGGACACAACAGTGAAAGATTTGGGGACACAACAGGAAAGGATTTGGGGA
>NW_020917830.1:0-514 GCF_003984885.1 Neopelma chrysocephalum | reverse complement strand
TTGGGGACAGTTGGGGGGTTTTGGGGGGCACTGGGGGATTACTGGGGTGAGATGGAGGGTTGGGGACATCAGGGTTTGGGGACAGTGGGGACAATGGGGATGGATCTGTAGGGGGAGGGGATTGAAGGGAAAATGGGGGTTAGAGGCCATTTGGGAGAAGTAATGATGTCTGGGGGTAAAGAGGAGGGGCAGCACCACGAGCAGGTGAGTCCTGAGACCCCCCTGGTGTCCCCAAGACCCTCTTGGTGTCCTTAATTCCCCCCTTAACACCCCGACACCCCCCTGGTGTCTCCAATGTCCCCAGGGCGTCCCTATGGCCCTAATTCCCCCCAATTTCACTGTCCCCACACCCATCCCCATTGTCCCCACTGTCCCCAAACCCTGATGTCCCCAACCCTCCATCTCACCCCAGGAGCCCCCCTGGACCCTCTGACCGAAAACACCCCCTCCACACACACAGAAAGGCCAAGGGCATCTGGGGACACGTTGGGGACAGTTGGGGGGTTTTGGGGGG
>NW_020917829.1:0-458 GCF_003984885.1 Neopelma chrysocephalum | reverse complement strand
GGACAAACCCCAGCCTTGGTGCCCACCCTGTGTCCCCAAAATTCAGGAACAAATCCCAGCCTTGGTGCCCACCCTGTGTCCCCAAAATTCAGGAACAAATCCCGGCCTTGGTGCCCACCCTGTGTCCCCAAAATTCAGGGACAAACTCATCCCAACACCCACCTTGTGTTTCCCAAGTTGGGGACAAACCCTGGCCTCAGATCCCACCCTTGTCCCAAACGTGGGGGCAAACCCCAGACCAGGGACAAACCGTGGCCTTGGTGCCCACCCCACGTCCCCAGAATTCGGGGACAAACCGTGGCCTTGGTGCCCACCCTGTGTCCCCAAAACTCAGGGACAAACCCCGGGCTCAGCACCCGCCCTCGCCTGCAATCTGGGGACAAACCTGCCCTTGGTGCCCACCTTGTGTCTCCCCAGCCGGGTACAAACCTCGGTGCCCACCCCCTGTCCCTCAGCTG
>NW_020917828.1:0-2820 GCF_003984885.1 Neopelma chrysocephalum | reverse complement strand
TGACTCTGCCTTTAATCTTTGAGATGCCTCTGTTGTAATTTCCTGAGCATTTTCTGTTTCAGATCCCTGAGATATTTCCATCTCGTTCTTGATGTGTGGTTCAGTCTGACTTGATGTTTCCTCAGTTTTCTGAATGTTCTGTGTGTTTTCATCAAGTGTGACCCCACAAGTGTCTGCTTTTCCTTCAGCTGAGTGCTTTCTGTATCTAGTACTTCTTAAAGACTTAACTCTTTTCTCTGTTACCTGTACTTCAAGTTTTGTTCCCTTTTCAGGTTCTTCTGCTGTGACAGCCTCAGAATCCTTGCCAAAAGTCCGTTCATCTCTTTGTAGGACCTTTGCTGGTGGGTCTTTACGAAGCCTCCTTGTTGTTCCATGAAGTTCTGCTGAAGGATCTTGTTTCACTTGGTCATTTCGAGCTCTTCGTCCTCTTTTAGGTGGAATCGGTGGTTCTGTGTTTTCTGCTCCTCTGGTCCTCTTCCTGGGTGACAGAAGCACTTCTTCACTGTCTTCTATACCACTGTCATTAGATTTGCTATCAGGTTTATTTACACCTGTTTGGAGCTCACAATTTTCCTTCTGAATGTTACCAGTTCCTGTCTTTTTGGCTGGATCATCTCCAGTTTCTAACATGTCATCGACGCCACACTCTTGCAAAGGCTGTTTCATATTTGCAGGCTCTTCTGGTAGCACTGAAGAACCTTCAACACAAGACTCAAGAGCCTCACTTGGATGTTTCAACTCCTTCAGTTCTTTCCTTTTACCTCTTCCTGGTCTTTGAGTAGCTCCATGTGGTTCCTGATCAGGGTGCTTTGAAACGACTTCTTGTAGGCAACACTTTGTTCTCCTTCCTCTTCCTTTGTTTTCAGGTGTGATTGCTCCCATCTCCTCTTGGGTGCTGAAGGTATCCAGACTTTGCAATTCTTTTAAATTCACATCCTTTTCATTCTGCTTTGCTGCAGCAGGATGGACAGTCTTCCTTGGCCTGCCCCTTCTTGGTCTGTGGGGAGACTGGTCTGCACTAGTTGATTCCTTTTGTGGAGAATCTTCACCTTGGGGAATATTTCCTTTATTTTCTAGAACAGGGTAAAGAGCACAAAGAAAAGTTAGACATTATTATGCCTGATCAAAGTATCTGTGAGTTTCCATTTTCCTAACAGTCACCTTTCTCAAACAAATCACGCAGTATCTTAATTTAAAAATAAATAAATATTTTAACCAATTCCTACATGAAAAGATCAGGCTTCTGATCAAAGTTCTTTGGTTTATTTGGTAGACATCATTCATTACTTTCAACTATCCTCTTGAAAGTCTTTGCAAAGATAATCTGAAGTGGAAACCTTAACATTAGGTTTTCACACTAATACGTTCACCTGTCTCCAGGGGAAAAAGGGATCTTAGCTCAGGAATTAGCAGAGCTCTTTGAGAGCTTTAAACAAGATTTGAACTTCATGGTAACATGTATTACTTTTTGTGTTCATTATTCCTCTAAACAAAGTGTACTCACCATGTTTATGACTGGAATTAGAACAAGGAGGTGTAGAATCTTGCTGAGAATCCATTATTGATCTGACCTAAGGGAATAAACAATAATCAATAAATGCCTACCTGACAGGACAGGAAATTATGGAGCCAACCAATACAAAATGTATAGTAATACTTGTAAAAATTCTTGGCAAATCCTTTCCCCTAAAAATGAAATCAACTAGTTTTATAACTCCATCCATATATCTGACAAAAGCACACAAATGTAGCAAACAATTCTTGCCATCTAAAGTGGTGTAGCAGTTTTTAAAGTGAAAAACAAACACTGCAGAGTTAAAAAGTAACATTAACTCTATTGGTTGGCAAGTGTCTAAATGAGTGCTCAAAGGGAATTGGGGTACTGAAGAAAAACCTGAGTGTTTTGCAGCATTTTATTGTAGTTCTAAGCACTAAGCCCAGTGATACTCAACATTTTATCTACAGAACATGAAAATTAGCACCAATAAAATTGGCAAATGACACAAGTGATGACGCTGTGAATTGTAAGGTCAGAATGGTCACTCAGAGCAACCTCAGGAGCTACTTACACAGGGTCCCCCCAAAGAAAATATATATTAACACAGGCAAAGGCAGCTGTCTATAAAATGCTCTAAGATACATGAAGTCATACTAGGAGACCTAAGAATTCATTTCAACCACAGGCTTCAAAGTCTAAACACATCCCTTCCAAAAGCTAAGGAAAGAATTTTACCTCCATTTCCTCCGGTGTATCAAACATTTCTGTCATTCCAACATAGTCCACTTCACCATCAGAAGGTTTCTGCCTGGGCTCTGCCATGAGCCTTTGCAGCCCCATAAAATCCTCAACTGGTTGATTCTTCTGTCTGGGAGACCTCACCAATCTGCTGATACCAAACATGTTTTCTATGGGTTGAACCTTTTCCTTTGGTGTCTTGAAAATGCGGCTGATCCCAACCATGTCTTCAACTGGTGGGTATTTCTGTTTTGGGGTTTTCTGGACTGAAGTAACACCTGCCATGCCTTTTACTGCTCCCCTCCTTTGTACCGGAGTCTTCAGCAACCTCTTAAGGGCAATTTCATCTGTAATGGGTTCTGGCTCTTGCTGTGGGGTTCTCATGAGCTGCCTAATGCCAGACAGGTCCTCTACCGGTTCTGGCTTCTGCCGCGGGGTCCTCAGCAGCTGCTTGATGCCTGACAAAGCCTCTGCAGGCTCCAATTCCTGCTTTGGGGTCTTCATGAGCCGCCTGATGCCTGACAAAACTTCTGTAGGCTCTGTGTTCTGTTTTGGGGTCTTCAAGAGCTGCTTGATGCCTGACA
>NW_020917827.1:0-4099 GCF_003984885.1 Neopelma chrysocephalum | reverse complement strand
ATGCTCCTGGGTGAGTCCCGGAATTCCCGGATTCCCTGGGATCCGGGCGCACCATTCCCGAGTCGGCGGGAACGGGTTTTACTGGGAATTATTGGGGTTATATTGGATTTTAGTTATCCCGGGTGGGATTTTGGGTGTTGTGGAAAACATGATGCTCTCTGGGAGGCCGCTCATGCTCCTGGGTGAGTCCCGGAATTCCTGGATTCCCTGGGATCCAGGGGCACCATTCCCGAGTCGGTGGGAACGGGTTTTACTGGGAATTCTTGGATTTTGGTTGTCCCGGGTGCGATTTTGGGTGTCACATCTGGAATTGTGGGACACAGCTGGAATTGCGGGACACAGCTGGAATTTTGGGACACACATGGAACTGTGGGACACAGCTGGAATAGTGGGACACAGCTGGAACTGTGGGACACAACTGGAATTGCGGGACACAGTTGGAATTGTGGGACACAGCTGGAACTGTGGGACACAACTGGAATTGTGGGACACAGCTGGAATTGTGGAACACAACTGGAATTGCGGGACACAGTTGGAATTGCGGGACACAACTGGAACTGTGGGACACAGCTGGAATTGTGGGACACAGCTGGAATTGTGGGACACAGCTGGAATTTTGGGACAGCTGGAATTTTGGGACACAGCTGGAATTTTGGGACACAGCTGGAGTTGCGGGACACAGCTGGAATTGTAGGACACAGCTGGAATTTTGGGACACAACTGGAATTGTAGGACACAACTGGAATTTTGGGACACCCTTCTCCTTTTCCCGGCTGTTTTTTCCATGTTTTTTTTCCCGTTCCCTGTGTTTCAGCCACGGCTCTGAAGATGAACATGACGCTGCGGGAGCTTTACCTGGCCGACAACAAACTCAACGGGCTGCAGGACTCGGCCCAGCTCGGGAACCTCCTCAAGTTCAACTGCTCCATCCACATCCTCGACCTCCGGAACAACCACGTCCTCGACTCCGGTCAGGAATTCCCAGGGAATCCATTCCCAGCCCGGATTGAGGAGGGAGGAAGGGAGGGAGGGAATGGATTGGGAAGGGCAAAAAAAACCTGCTGGGTTTGGAAGGGAGGGTTGTTGGGTTGTTTTCCTGAGGGGTGGGAATGTGGGGTTGGATCCTTCCCAGTGGGATTTTAGTCCTTCCTGTTCCCTGGAGAGGCCAAATCCAACGTCAGCCACCCCTGGAATGGGGGAATGATCCCAACCTGGAGTGAAATCCCAGTGGGATTGTCTGGGAAGGGGAATGGGGTTGGATCTGTCCTGGAGGGATTTGAATCCTCCCTTTTCCCTGGAGAGGCCAAATCCAATGTCAGTTACTCCTGGAATGGGGGAATGATCCCAACCTGGAGCGACATCCCGGTGGGAATGGGCTGGGAAGGGGTTTGGAGCTGTGGAGGATCCTCCGCAACAACCACGTCCTCGACTCCGGTCAGGAATTCCCAGGGAATTCATTCCCAGCCCGGATTGAGGAGGGAGGAAGGGAGGGAAGAGGGAATGGATTGGGGAGGGGAAAAAAACCTGCTGGGTTTGGAAGGGTTGGGATTGGGTTGGGGTTGGGGTGTTTTCCTGATTCCGGGTGGGAATGTGGGGTTGGATGGATTTGAATCCTCCCTGTTCCCTGGAGAGGCCAAATCCACCCCTGGAATGGGGGAATGATCCCAACCTGGAGTGAAATCCCAGTGGGATTGTCTGGGAAGGGGTTTGGAGCAGAGGATCCATGTCCAGCCCCTCAATCCAGGCAGGAATGATCTGGGAAGGGGTTTGGAGCTGTGGAGGATCCATCTCCAGCCCCTCAATCCAGGCAGGAATGACCTGGGAATGTCCAAGAAATGGTGGAGGATCCATCTCCAGCCCCTCCCCATCCAACTCCCATCCGATCCCAACTTCCCAACATTCCCACTCCTCCTCCAGCTCCTTCCCAAGGGTTTCTTCCCTTCTCCAACGACTCCAATTAATTTTCCATCCCCACCACTAATTAATTTTCCCTCCCAAGAGGGCACAGGGAGGAGGAGCCGGGCTGGATTTTTGGGAATGTTGCCGGGGCTGATTCCCGTCGGATTCCCGATGGATTCCCGTCGGATTCCCGTTGCATTCCCTGATTCCCGGGCTGTGTTTTCCCAGGCCTGGCCTACATCTGCGAGGGGCTGAAGGAGCAGAGGAAGGGGCTGCTCACCCTGGTGCTGTGGAACAACCAACTCACCCACACCGGGATGGCCTATCTGGGAATGACCCTGGTGAGCATTCCCGGGATTTCCCGCTGCTCCCGGCGCTCCCGGGGCTGGGATCAGGGGAAAGGAGGGATGAGGAGGGTGGGACAACATTCTCGGGGGAACTCATCCCTTGTCGCCTTCCAGGGGTCGATCCCAGGATTGATCCCGCTAGTTTTCCCTCTGGATCCCCTTCCATGACTCCAGGGGTTAATCCAGGGGCTGATCCTGCTGTTTTCCCTTCTGGATCCCCTTCCATGGCTCCTGGAGTTAATCCCACTGGTTTTTCCTTTTGGATCCCCTTCCCTGGGTGGATCCCAGCACTGATCCCGCTGTTTTTCCCTCTGGATCCCCTTCCATGGCTCCAGGGATTGGTTTTCCCTTTGGATCCCCTTCCATGAGTCAATCCAGGGGTTGATCCCGCTGGTTTTCCCTCTGGATCCCCTTCTGTGGGTCAATCCCAGTGCTGATCCCACTGTTTTTCCCTCTGGATCCCCTTCCCTAGTGCAATCCCAGGGCTGATCCCACTGTTTTTCCCTCTGGATCCCCTTCCCTGGGTGGATCCCGGTGCTGATCCCACTGTTTTTCCCTCCGGATCCCCTTCCATGAGTCAATCCCGGTGCTGATCCCGCTGTTTTTCCCTCCGGATCCCCTTCCCTGGCTCAATCCCGGGGCTGATCCCACTGTTTTTCCCTCCGGATCCCCTTCCCTGGGTGGATCCCGGTGCTGATCCGGCTGTTTTTCCCTTTGGCTCCCTCAGCCCCACACGCAGAGCCTGGAGACGCTGAACCTGGGCCACAATCCCATCGGGAACGAGGGCGTGCGGAACCTGAAGAACGGCCTCATCGGGAACCGCTCCGTGCTCCGCCTCGGACTCGCCTCCACCAAGCTCACCTGCGAAGGTCAGCACGCAATTCCCGGGGGAAATGGAATTCCCGGGATTTGGGGCCGCCACGGGGGCACTCGGGGCACCGAGGAGCTGCCTCGGGCACGGAGAAGGTGGTTTGGGCTTGGAGAACCTGGTTTGGTCCAGGAGAACCTGGCTTGGTCCAGGAGAACCTGCCTTGGGCATGGAGGAACTGCCTTGGGCATGGAAAAGGTGGTTTGGTCCAGGAGAACCTGGTTTGGTCCAGGAGAACTTGGCTTATTCCTGGAAAAGGTGGTTTGGTCCTGGATAAGTTGGCTTAGTCCAGGAGAACCTGGTTTGGTCCAGCCTGGTTTAGTCCTGGAGAACCTGGTTTGGTCCTGGAGAAGGTGGTTTGGTCCAAGAGAACCTGGTTTGGTCCAGGAGAACCTGGTTTGGTCCTGGAGAACCTGGTTTGATCCAGGAGAACCTGGTTTTGTCCAGGAGAAGGTGGTTTGATCTAAGAGAACCTGATTTGATCCAGGAGAACCTGGTTTAGTCCAGGAGAACCTGGCTTGGTCCTGGAGAACCTGGTTTGGGCATGGAGAAGGTGGTTTGATCCAGGAGAACCTGGTTTGGTCCTGGAGAACCTGGTTTGGTCCAGGAGAACCTGGTTTAGTCCAGGAGAAGGTGGTTTGATCCGGGAGAACCTGATTTGATCCAGGAGAACCTGGTTTGGTCCAGGGGAACCTGGTTTGGTCCAGGAGAACCTGGTTTAGTCCTGGAGAAACTGTTGGAGAACCTGGTTTGGTCCAGGAGAACCTGCCTTGGTCCAGTGGTCCCATCACTGGGATCTCTCCCAAACCCCACCTGGAGCCTCCCAATGATGTTCTGGTGGTCCCCACTGGTGTCCTGGTGCTTCCCATTGGTGTCCCGGTGATCCCATCACTGGGATCTCTCCCAGACCTCACCCAGAACTCCCCATTGGTGTCCTGGTGGTCCCATCACCGGGATCTCTCCCAAACCCCACCCAGAGCCCCCC
>NW_020917826.1:0-2253 GCF_003984885.1 Neopelma chrysocephalum | reverse complement strand
CCTGTGCCCCACATCCCTTCCCTGTGCCCACACTCCTTCCCTGTGCCCACCATCCCTTCCCTGTGCCCCCATCCCTTCTCTCTGCTCCCACATCCCTTCCCTGTGCCCTCCATCCCTTCCCTCTGCCCACACCCCTTCCCTGTGCCCACATCCCTTTCCTGTGCCCCCTGCCCCTTCCCTGTGCCCCCCACATCCCTTCCTTCTGCCCACATCCCTTCCCTGTGCCCACATCCCTTCCCTGTGCCCACATCCCTTCCCTGTGCCCTGCACCTCTACCAGTTGGTTCCATCTTCCCTTAAGTGGTTGAAATCCACAGAACAGGATCCATGTGGGGGGGATTTGTCCAGGATTTGGTTGGATATTGGGGGGGTTGCAGAAGAAAGAGCAACAACAGCTGAAAAGTTGATGATTTGATTTTTGGAACATGCTGTTAAAATCAGCAATATTGTATTTTAACATGAGGTCTTGGTGTGAGTGTTTGGGAGGAGGAAAACCAAATATAAGGACAACGATTGTTCAGCAAAAAACAATTGTTTGGTGTTAAAATCAGCAATATTTTGTTTTAACATGAGGTCTTGGTGTGAGTGTTTGGGAGAAGAGGAGGAAAACCAAATATAAGGACAACGGTTGTTTAGTAAAAAAAATAATTTTTTTTTAGCATTTTTTTTTTAGCAAAAGATTGTTCAGTGAAAACCTGTTCCCCCAGGAAGGAGAGATGTGCTGATTCTCTGCTGTTTATTCTGTGGCTGTTTGCAATTTATTGAGATCTCAGTTTTATCTCAATTTATTGAGAAGATTTAAAGCTCAAAAAGTTGAAGTTTATTCCGTGCTGGTTCCAGGGAAGGTGAAAGTCAGGATGTTTTTTTTAGGAAACTCTACTTCGACTCCACACATTTGCCCTCTGAGCTGAAATCACACATTGAAGTAATTTTATAAACCAAACCATTCTCCTTTTAAATTAGGTGATTTCTGGCCAGCCTTTCCCAGCTGAAAGGGAAGGAATAAAAAAAATCCCTGAGGAAAAAAAAAAAAGACCGGGATAAGAGTTTGGATTTTAAAATAGCCCAAAATAAGAAGAGGGATGTTTTAAATCAGTTCTATTTTGATAATGTTTAATATTTGGTGTGATGATGTTCAATATTTGGTGTGATAATGTTGAATATTGATATGAAATGATATTATTTTATCACACACCGGGCAGTGAGTTTATAAAATCTGTAATTATGTATTTTAAGAATGTTGCTGCCTTCCCACCCCAAAATTCCCACCCCTGGGATTCTTTCCAGGTAGTGGGAAACCGGGAAATTTGGGTGTTCAGTGCTGGTTGCACTTGGAAATTGCAAATTGCTTGGAGTTTTACTGAACATATCCAATATATCCAATATACCCAATCAATATCCATGAGAATTGGGAGGAGAATAGCAGAAAGCTGCAGGAATTCTTGCAAGGGAGGAGAATTCCAAACCCTGTTTAAACCCTTTTGTTTGAAACACTGGGAGAAGTAAAGAACCTGCCCCGGGAATTCTAAAATCCCAGAATCCTGGAATGCTTTGGGTTGGAATGGACCTTAAAGCCCATCCAGTTCCACGGGCAGGGACACCTTCCACTATCCCAGGTTGTTCCAAGCCTCATCCAACCTGGCCTGGAACATTCCCAGGATTTCTCTGTGACACCCTGTGGGATTTGAGGCTGCAGGTGGAAATCTGGGAGGAGAAATAAAGGAATATTTTCCTTTTTTTCTCTCCTCTCTCTCATGTCAGTCCTCCCAAAAATCACATTTAGGCTTTTTCATCTTTCCAGACATTTGTCTTTTCCATTGTTTTTAAGTTTGGGATCAATGGGTGGAGTTTGGGAAGGGAGGGATGACTTGAGGGTGTCTCTGATCTGCTCCAGCTCCTCTTGCAGTGACTCCCTCCCTTTGACCTTTGGCTCCAGTTTTTCTCTTGGCTGCCTTCCCACCCCAAAATTCCCACCCCTGGGATTCTTTCCAGGCAGGTGAAAACAGGGAAATTTGGGTGTTCAGTGCTGGTTGCACTTGGAAATTGCAAATTGCTTGGAGTTTTACTGAATATATCCAATATATCCAATATATCCAATATATCCAATCAATATCCATGAGAATTGGGGGGAAAATGGCCGAAAGCTGCAGGAATTCTTGCAAGGGAGGAGAATTCCAAACCCTGTTTAAACCCTTTTGTTTGAAACCCTGGGAGAAGTAAAGAACCTGCCCTGGGAATTCATAAAATCCCAGAA
>NW_020917825.1:0-802 GCF_003984885.1 Neopelma chrysocephalum | reverse complement strand
TCCGCCAGGATCTGGAAGATCCAAAAAAAAAGAAAAAAAAAAAAAAAAAGAAAGGGGGTTTAAAAGTCCTCAGGGAGAGGGTGGAGGGTCAAAACAAGGGGATGAATCCATGGCTGAGCTGCTGCTGGAGGCGTGGATGTGGCACAAGTCCTTCCCGGGAATGGCTTTCTTCCGGCATCGCTGCCCGGCCCTGGTGAGCGCCCGGCACGTGGAGCGTGGGGACAGCGGGGACCTGCAGGGGACACGCCCGTCAGCCCCCCCAGGAGGCCACAGCCCACGCTGAGGTGACACCAGGCCCTGGGGAAGGGACGGCCCGGGTGGTGGGAGCTCACGTGGTGGCCCTCGGGATGCAGGGATTGGGCTCCCGGCGCTTCCCGGCGTCCGTGACCGGCTCCGGCGTCGCCTGGTTGGGGAAGAAGGGGTTTAGGAGGCCCTTCCAACCCATCCCGTGATGCTGTGGCCAAAATCCACTCCCAAATCCCCAAATCCATCCCATGATTCTGACCAAAATCCATTCCCAAATCCCCAATCCCATCCTATGATTCCGTGACCAAAATCCATTCCCAAATCCATTCCCCAATCCCATCCCATGATTCCATGACCAAAATCCATTCCCAAATCCATTCCCAAATCCCCAATCTCATCCCATGATTCTGTGACCAAATCCATTCCCAAATCTATTTCCATATCCCCAAACCCATCCCATGATTCCCTGACCAAAATCCAGTCCCAAATCCCCAAGCCCATCTCATGATTCCATGACCAAAACCCATTCCCAAATCCCCAAACCCATCCCATGATT
>NW_020917824.1:0-514 GCF_003984885.1 Neopelma chrysocephalum | reverse complement strand
TTGGGGACAGTTGGGGGGTTTTGGGGGGCACTGGGGGATTACTGGGGTGAGATGGAGGGTTGGGGACATCAGGGTTTGGGGACAGTGGGGACAATGGGGATGGATCTGTAGGGGGAGGGGATTGAAGGGAAAATGGGGGTTAGAGGCCATTTGGGAGAAGTAATGATGTCTGGGGGTAAAGAGGAGGGGCAGCACCACGAGCAGGTGAGTCCTGAGACCCCCCTGGTGTCCCCAAGACCCTCTTGGTGTCCTTAATTCCCCCCTTAACACCCCGACACCCCCCTGGTGTCTCCAATGTCCCCAGGGCGTCCCTATGGCCCTAATTCCCCCCAATTTCACTGTCCCCACACCCATCCCCATTGTCCCCACTGTCCCCAAACCCTGATGTCCCCAACCCTCCATCTCACCCCAGGAGCCCCCCTGGACCCTCTGACCGAAAACACCCCCTCCACACACACAGAAAGGCCAAGGGCATCTGGGGACACGTTGGGGACAGTTGGGGGGTTTTGGGGGG
>NW_020917823.1:0-346 GCF_003984885.1 Neopelma chrysocephalum | reverse complement strand
GGGGACCCTCATCCGACTCTTCTGCACCCACAGCCGGGCCAGGCTGCTGGAATTGAGAAGGGAAACGGATCCAGCTACACTGTACTGGTGAGACTGGGGGCACTGGGAGGGACTGGGGGCACTGGGCCAGGCTGCTGGAATTGAGGAGGGGAACGGACCCTGCAACGTTATACTGGTGAGACTGGGGGCACTGAGAGGGACTGGGGACACTGGGGGCACCGGGCACGGCTGCTGGAATTGAGGAGAGGAACTGACCCTGCAACATTATACTGGTGAGACTGGGGGCACTGGGAGGGACTGGGGACCCTCATCCGACTCTTCTGCACCCACAGCCGGGCCAGGCTGC
>NW_020917822.1:0-418 GCF_003984885.1 Neopelma chrysocephalum | reverse complement strand
GTATTTATTCCTAGTATGAGCGTCTGCCAGCAGGTGGATGAAGCAGCTGGCGCACATCCTATATTTATTCCTATTATTTATTCCTATTATTTATTAATATTTATTCCTATTACTTATTAATAAACATTCCTATTTTTATTTTTAATATTTATTCCTACTGTTTATTCTTAATATTTATTCCTATTATTTCTTCTTAATATTTATTCCTAATATTTACTCCTATTATTTATTCCTAGTATTTATTCTTAATATTCATTCTTATTATTTATTCCTAGTATTTATTCTTAATATTAATTCTTATTATTTATTCCTAGTATTTATTACTAGCATGTATTCTTAATATTTATCCCCAATATTTATTCCCAATATTCATTCCTATTATTTATTAATATTTATTCCTATTATTTATTCTTAATAT
>NW_020917821.1:0-408 GCF_003984885.1 Neopelma chrysocephalum | reverse complement strand
GCAGCATATGAGAAGACAAATGACAACCCAGCTTCAAGGTCCTGCAATTCAAGTACCATCAGCTCCACAACACTCAGCTCTAATGATTGCACACGAGTTACGGACACCTGCTCCATCCACGGGACTATACAGCCATCGGCTCCACTGTCTAAGGTAACTGATATGTTGATGTGAGACTCTGAGCGATATTCCATCTACCCACTGATCCACATAGCAGGGCAAAGCAGTTCCAGGCCAAGACCAAGTGAGACATCCCGCACCCATGACAACACAAACCCTGTGACACAAAAAACCCTAAGGACACGAAACACGGACGAGACAAAGGACGTGACACAGACTGGAACTGCTCTGCCCTGCACATGTGAATCCAATGATACAAAGTAAGCCCTTCCTTTGATGCGGCCAAAT
>NW_020917820.1:0-440 GCF_003984885.1 Neopelma chrysocephalum | reverse complement strand
AATTCCCTACTCTGAGGGAGGGACTGAGCACTCCCGCCTGAACTGGAGAGTATATAACTGGGAGTTTCAGAGCCTTGGGGTTCTCTATCGTGGGACCCAGAGGAAGACAGCAGACCACCGCTGCTCCCAACCAGGCTGAGACCACCACCCTCAACTGGACTGCAATCACCACTTCTGACCAGACTGCAGCAGCTCTCCCACCAGCAGGTTTTATCCCCTCTCCCTTTGCTTTGGACTCGGGGGGTGGGCCAAGGTACACCACTTTTGTTCATACCCCAGGGTCCTGGGTTTGTACATTTGGGTTTTGTGGGTTAAAACCAATTGTCTGTCTGTATACTTGTACTTGTTGCATTATTTTAATAAATTGTTATTCTGACTTATAAATCTCTCTTTTGAATTGAGTTCATTTTGCCTTGCTGGTTAACTTTTAAACTAGCACA
>NW_020917819.1:0-704 GCF_003984885.1 Neopelma chrysocephalum | reverse complement strand
CCAGGGGTTTCCCAGTTCTGGGATGTCCCAGGTTTTGGGGTGTCCCAATTCCAGGGTGTCCCAGGTCTGGGAATGTCCCAGGGATGGGGTGTCCCAGGTTTTGGGGTTTCCCAGTTCCAGGGATGTCCCAGTTTCGGGGGTTTCCAAGTTCCAGGGGTTTCCCAGTTGTGGGATGTCCCAGGTCTAGGAATGTCCCAGGTTTTGGGGTGTCCCAGGTCTAGGAATGTCCCAGGGATGGGGTGTCCCAGGTTTTAGGGTGTCCCAATTTCGAGATGTCCCAGTTCCAGGGTTTCCCAGCTTTGGGGTGTCCCAATTTCAGGGTGTCCCAGGTTCTCTGGGATACCCCCCCTTCTCTCCCCCCTCTGAAATCCCCAAATCCCAAGGGATTCCCAACAGGAAAAGCACCACGTGACCCCCCCTGGATGTGGGAGAGACCCTCAAATCCCCTCAAAACCCCCAAATATCCACTGGAATTCCCTCCCCCTCCTCCTTCCCAAGGTTATCCCGAGGGAGGGAGAACCTCGGGATTCCCTCGGAATTCCAGGATTTCCCAGGGAAAACCACTGGAGGCAGTTGGGGCTGTACCGGTGTATTTGTGCTCCGGGCGGGGTTTGGCACGTGGAATTCCGGGATATTCCCCCCCATTCCCATTCCCATTCCCATCCCATCCCATCCCATCCCAAACCTTCCCGGGTAAAAACGGG
>NW_020917818.1:0-349 GCF_003984885.1 Neopelma chrysocephalum | reverse complement strand
TTGGGGAGATTTGGGTCAGTTTTGGGTGATTTTTTGGGAGATTTGAGTCAGTTTTGGGTGATTTTTTGGACATTGTTTGGGGAGATTTGAGTCAGATTTGGGTCATTATTTGGGAGACTGAGTCATTTTCTGCCCATTTTTTGGGAGATTTGAATCATTTTCTGGTCATTTTTGGGGAGATTGGAGTTAGTTTTGGGTCATTTTTTGGGTAGATTTGAGTCAGTTCTGGGTCATTTTTTGGGGTGATTTGAGTCCGTTTTGGGTCAGTTTTTGGTGATTTTGGGGGGAGTTTGGGTCCTTTCTTGGGGAGATTTGGGTCAGTTTTTTATCGGTTTTTTTGGGTGATTTG